>NC_142707.1:36283469-36586499 GCF_055471065.1 Atractosteus spatula
TTCGCATCTTTTGTCATGATGCTGCTGCCCCAGCACACAACAGCATAGAAGATGGCGGCCGCCACCACTGATTCATAAAAAATGTGTAGCAGTGTTCCACACACACCAAAGGGCTTTCTTGTACAGGGCGTCAGTGTTACCAGACCACTCCAGCTTATCATCCAGGTGTACCCTTAAGTACTTGTAGGAATGTACGCCCTCTATGTCCTCACCCTGGATGGAAACAGGGTTCAGCGGAGACTTATTCCTTCGAAAGTCCAAGATCATTTCTTTGGTCTTGCTGGTGTTAAGCTGGAGATGGTTAAGATGACACCACTCCACAAAGTTGGTAATCAAGCTCCTATATTCCTCCTCCCTCCCCTCTCTAATACACCCCACAATTGCAGAGTCATCCGAAAACTTCTGCAGATGACATGTCTCAGAGTTGTACCTGAAGTCAGAGGTGTAAAAGGTGAACAGGAATGGAGCAAGGACAGTCCCCTGTGGAGCCCCAGTACTGCTAACAACCTGTTCGGACACACAGCTCTGTAGCCGTACATACTGTGGCCTGCAGGTCAGATAGTCTATAATCCAGGACACCAGGGGAGTGTCCACCTGCGCCGCCCTTAGCTTATCTCTCAGTAAAGGTGGATGGATGGTGTTAAAGGCACTGGAGAAGTCAAAGAACATAACTCTCACAATGCTCCCCGTCTTCTCCAGGTGAGAGTTAGCTCTGTGTAGCAGATAGGTGACTGCATCCTCCACTCCCAAGTGTGACCGGTTCTGTGCCAACACACTGTGGATGTGGTAATCATTATACAGTATAACATTAATATCATGACTTAAATAGAGGAACAAATGTAACAATCCTGTTCTACTGTGTAAATATATTTAAAATAGCCATATTCATTCATGAATATTTCCTGTTTAAATGAACAAGCCTAATGTCTATTTGGTTGCTATATTGCATTATGAATGAATAGCATATTCATGCTGATATGATCAATATTTTAAACTCATGTTCTCTTCATCGTACTACTACTCTACAGCTACTGAAATTAATATCTGTATGTGTCCTATATTACTAGCTCCACTGAGCTCTTTCAGAGGAGTCAGTCACCTCTTGACACTGTCAGCTGGATCTTGCGTAAGTACCTGCTTTAAATTCCTTTCAGTGATATTTTTAGTAGTTTGACTTCTTGTAACCAGGAGTTGGTGTGGCTGTATTACCCCCTGCTGCCCACTCACAATTGCCATAGAAACTGACAATTGGCCTAAGTAAAGTCTGAGTTTCATGTCATTGATTTAACCATATTCAACCACTTATCATTGTTTCATGTTGGCCTCCTGCTCTTCTCACAGGTACTCAATTTTCTCTTCTATCTCTCTACCCCAGTAATCTTGCTTGGTGACCTCGACATCTGTCTTTCCCATTATAAGCAAAACAGCAACGTGTTCCTCTGCTACACTCCTACACTCCTCCAGCTACTGCCTTTCTTCATCTCTCCCTACTCAGGAAGCTGGTTGTCTTCTCCACTATTATTGTCTGTCTCTCAGCTGTCTCCTCCTAGATGTAACCCCATCGTATGGAACTGAATATTTCTAAATCTGACCTGCTTTCATTCCCTTCCTTTTCCCCTTCTGTGGACCTCTCCTTCTCTCTTCCACTTGATTCCATCACCCTCTCCCCCCTCTTCCTCTGCCAAGACATCTCTCTCTCCTCTTCCCATCACTTCTCTACTCTGGCCCACTTCTTCCCAAGCAAAGTCCCTACAATCCTCCTCTTCTTCACCAACTTGCTTACACAGCTTCTAATTTCACCCACCTGGTCGGACTGTTGTAACTCCCTCTTGCCTGGTGTCCCAGCCAGTGCTCTTCAAGTTCAAGTTCAAGTTTATTGTCATTATACTCATATACAGGAATATGGTATAACGAAATGCTATTTAGCTAGCTCTCAGATGATACGTAGTACCAAAAAAAACAACAATACAATTGTATAATAAAAGAAAGACAGAGACAACAGGCAGTGTGCAAAAAACAACAACAGGCAATGTGCAAAACAACAAAAAGGTAACAGGTAATGTGCAAAAACAACATCAGATGTGCAAAAACATGCATCAACAGAATTAAAAGGATAGAAATTATGAGGAGTGAGCTTTTTGACATGTAAGGTAGAGGTAGATTTCAATGTGTGAGTTTTTGGTAAGAAAGAAAGAAGGCACTGTGAGGTTCAGATCATAGGTGAGAGGTGAGGTGAGAGTGAGAGAGGCTGGGAGTTTAATAGTTTGATAGTGCGGGGGTAAAAACTCTGAGTCTGGTAGTCCGGGCCTGAATGCTCCGGTACCGTTTTCCAGATGGTAGAGGGTCATACAGTCTGTAGCTGGGATGTGTGGGGTCTTTGATGATGCTTAGAGCTTTCTTCAAACACCGTCTGTCATAAATGTCCTGTATAGATGGAAGGGCAACCCCAGTGATGGACTGGGCAGTTTTCACCACCCGCTGTAGGGCTTTGCGGTCAGCAATACTGCAGTTGCCATACCACACTGTGATGCAACCTGTCAGTGTGCTTTCTGTAGTGCATCTGTAAAAGTTAGTAAGGATCTGGGGACATATCTTAGCCTTCTTCAACCGTCTTAGGAAGTATAGGCGCTGTTGCACTTTCTTGATCAGACAGGTGGCATTGAGAGACCATGTGAGGTCCTCGGTGATATGGACGTCAAGGAATTTAAAGTTACTGACCCTTTCCACTTCAGTCCCGTTGATGTGGATCTTCTCCTCCTCTGTCTCATTAACAATTCTCCTGTTTGGTCTTTTCTTTAAATTCAGATTGAAAGGGCTATATTGGCATGGCCCATAAATTAGCATCTTATGAAAGCAGATACAATTCACACAGCATTTGCAATACAAACATATTATTGTACATTTACATACATCACACATAACATATTTGTGAGACAGAATCACTGTCTGCCCTCAGGCCGTGGAGGGAGATCACACACTCGGCTGCCAGCTCTGTTGTGTTTCTTTAACTCATTTCTTTTTCTTGCTTCTCTTCCTCAGCCAGTCCTTCATCTTTCCCTATGTTCCTCCTCTTCATTCTCCCACTTCTGTGTCAATTCCATCTCTGGCTCCACAGTGCTGGAATGAGCTACCCATTGAAATGAGAACCCCTCCCTCCTGTACAGCCTTTCAGTGTCTCCTCAAGACTCCTCTTTTTTAGACCTTTAATCTATTTTACACTGTTGTGAAATCAACCACAAATACTGAGCTCTGTTCAGTTGGATTCCTCCTTTTAGCAATAAATGATTACTTGCTTACCCACTATGGACATTGTTCTCACACTGCTCTGCGCTACAAAAGCATTACACCTCTAACGTGAGTCTGCCTAGCTGTTTTGCCATTTTTTAGGTTGACTGTACTTGACTTATTTTTCTTTTTGTTTATTTTACTTTTTAAATAGCGATTCAATGTATTATATAGTGAATATACAAGTGATACAACGGAATTGTGAGATTGCCAATATTTTGCAATGAGTGATATACAATTAAAGTTTAATTAAATTACAGTTCAAAATACATCACCATGCTAATACTTTTTTGTCTGCTAGTTCTTATTCTTAAAGACAGCATAACACAAATAAGTTTTTGCACAAAACATAATTGTTTTGCTTTATACTTAATTCTAAACTCATAAATAAGCTGTGAAAATCTTAGTAAGCTGTCTTGCTTTGATGTCAGTAGTTTGCAGTCTGTAGCCAAAAGTCAAAATGAAAACCGGAGAACTTTCTGTTAAAGCACAGCAGAAACTTTTGATGCTAAAAGAAAAGAAAAAAACTAATTTAGAACATTAGTGCTGTAACTGAGCATACCAAAACAGATATAATTACCTACCATAGCTGGGTCAGTCAAGATAAACACCCGGAGTTGAAAACAAAACAAAAAGGTAGCAAAATTCACAATCTGCAGCAGACTGAGACCTCAGAATATTACAAAGATCACCACAAGAAGTGAACCTCTCATCAGCACCAAGAGCACTTCAATTCAGTTTATTTGCCATATGCACAAGTGCAATTAAATGCTTATATGCATGTAAGCTCCGATACAAAAACATTAAGAAAACACCAAAACATCAACACAGAACAGCAACTGCAGCAACAACAAATTAAATAACACACAACTTACATACAACTCACACAACTTAGTTACAACTAACACACAATAAAGTCAGACAAGCAGTGTGAGAAGAGTAAGAAAAAAAAACATCAGTGTGAGGCAGTGGTAGGGGCAGAGTTCAGTAATCTGACAGTTTGTGGGAAGAAACTGTCTCTGAATCTTCAGAAAATCCAGAAAATACAGATTAGAATTCACTCTGAATAGAATTACAAAGATGAGCTACAGTAAGATACATTTGCAAAGAAAAAAATAAATCACATAAATAAAAAAGCAGCTACTTCAAAGAACATCATGTCATCTGTGGAGCACAGTGGAGTTAATGTCATGGCCAGTTCTGAAACTGTCGCACTGGTCTTTGTTGATGATTGATGAACTATTGATGGCCGTAACAGAATGAATTCTGATGTTCATAGAAACATTTTGTCAGTTTATGTAAAACACTGCATTGTTGAAAATAAAATGTTTAATTTCTAAAACTTATGCCTGGAATTTCCCCAAAATACAATGTGAATTATATTGTACTTATTATTCATATTGATCTCACAGTCACCAGTACAAACTGTTTGACTTCATAGCAAAAATAAGTTATAATATTGATGTCCCAGTACTCCCAATACTTATGGAGGGCACTGCTTAGTAACACCAACCTGTGTGAAGATTTGGTATAAAAACTAATAAAAAAAAAAAGTTCGACAACAGTGAAGATCTGAAAACCCAGATTTTCTAACCCCGATTCAAGTAACAGTTTGTCAATTATCAATTCAATATCTGCAATTTCCTGCGGTTCGAAAGCAAGTGCTGTTCAAGATAGTACTTTAAATCATTCTTAACAAATTATTTCTTTTGTTGCTGTTTGGCGAATGGACTTTTAAGAGTAGATTATGATGTGATTATATTGAAGATGAACGGTGTGATGCACTTTTCCTTTAGTGTTTGAATGAAAAATATGAAGCCTGATTTCGAAGGTTCACTTTTGGTGTGGGAGGAGTAGTGAAAAGCTATATATATATTTTTTTTTTAATGTAGCCTTTTATTGAACAAGTAAGTAAATGCACACTACACTACTTCGATGTTCAGAAACATTTAGATACTGTATTGAAAAAAAAAATATTAAAACATCACCTTTGTGTGTAACAGTGTTTGCAGTACTTGCCTCTCCTTTCATCTCCTGAATCACTTCTCAGTCGACCCCACGGTTGTCCAGTTTAGACTTCAACTCTTGACATATTTCAGCAACAGTCTATGTCAGCAATTGACACTGGACGCTGCTGCGAGATGCTTTTGATTGTCATTCGACAGCTGACATCAACATTTGACCCCGAAACCCAACCCTTCAGGCATTCTATCAACACGCTACGCTGTCACCTAAAACCTACACAGCAATTTGACACTCCACAATCTGCATTGTCGCAAGTCACTATTTACTGTAGATCTCTGTCCATATACTGTACTGTACATAGGTTTGATCTCAGTACTCAGGAATCATTGCGATTGATTTTATTTATATGACATTTTGAAGCAAAAAAAAAACTTGTGCAATAGCAATAACAATAAATAATGAAAAAACATAACATTAAATATCAAACTGACTCAATGAAGTTAAGGGTAAAACAAAATTATGCAGAATTACACAATAAATTATGAAAAATTATACAATACAAAGACAGCGAGTTTTAAAAAATAGACTTTTGCTGCACAAAAGAAGACTCACCCATTATGTGAAACTTGGTCTTACTAGATCAGGAAGGTCTCCATTAGCAGATCTCGGAATAAGTACACTGAACTCTTCAACTACAGTATGTCTCCAATCACTCATTCTTCTGCCAGCTATGAGGAGACAAATCCAATCTGATCCTGCTACATCACAGTCTCATCCTTCTTCTCCCATGAGGCTCATTAAGAGTGGTAACCTCACTTCTGTCTTGACACTGTGCCTGTTTGTTTTGTGCAGAAGTTTCAAGTCTCACTGGGCCCACTGCAGAATGTTCTGGTAGGAGACAGAAAGGTCTGTAAGGTCATTCCTTCCTTTTGTTTGTTTTTTCCACCAACTTTTCTTGATGAAGAATCTGGATTACTGCCTTTTTTCTTCTGTTTTCAAAGAGACCCTGTCTTCAGTCTCTCTGTATCAGAGATCCTCTCTCCCCTCTTTCTCCAGCTAGATCGCAGAGGGTGGGCTCTTGCCTCCTGCCTCCTCCTGGATCTAAATGGTCTAGTCAAGTCTTGCCTCTGTTCTCCATCTAGGTCTTTTGAGCATTGACATGCTGGGTCTTAAACTTCAACATGGTGTCAAGTTCACACTTGGCATCAAGTGTGATGCATTTCAAGGAAGGTCAAATCCTTAGCATCACAATACTTAATAATGTTTGCAGTGCTGCAAGAGCACCGACTTCAATACTTTATGACAATAAAACCCCTGTGTTTTGTTTATATGGTTACGGTCTCTACGTCGCATTTAATGCAGATTGCTTAGTTTCTCTACATACTGTAAGTCATTTCGCTGTATGTGTGTTGTGTGTTGAATGTAAAATTCATCCTGTTTCAAATAATGTAATTCCATTACAGCAGAAGCTGTATTTTTAGTCTGTATTTTGTGATCAGCAAAAATGAATGACATCATTTGGAACCAGACCTAGATTTATCCATTATTTTAGAAGAATATAATGCAATTCTGTAAACATTTCCCTTTAGTTTGATACATGTTCAGGGAGCTCATTTTCTTATTTCTTTTAGATATTAATGGTGTATACTGTATGTCTTTGAATTCAACACCTAAACCCTTATTTTTTGCAATTAACATACAATGGTGACTACTTTAGTTTTTCTTTGTATCACAGTTTCTTTTCCATTGTATTTTATATTTGTCCCTCTTTTTTCTACTTAAACTGTGTGTTATATTTTAGATGGATTTTATCAATGAATTGTCTCTGTTACAGTAAATACTAGAATTTGTAACTAAAAAATATAGATTATAGAAAGAAGAAACATTTATGTAACAATACTGTATGTTGCTATACAGTATATGAGAATGTAATATGAGCTTGAAACACTTGTCATACCCTTTTCAGACTGATTTTAAATTATTTTAAATCTGTTACAAGCTTGGAGAAAACCACTCATATCAATATCACATCATGTCTCCCCAGATCACATAATGATGGATAGAATCATTGCATCAGATCTCATTAATGCCTGTGAAATGGTCCATTTACTGTAGTTCACAGTGACGTCAGACTCACCTGCTTAAAATGAACCTCCATCACAGGATATAAAGGACAGTGGGAGCTTGAACCCCAGCACGCAGAGCTGCCACTAGGGGGTGGCATGCTGGGGCAACTGCACATTAACAACATGGTACAGTTGATGCAATACTTAACGGCAAGCACAAATCAGTATTGCAACTAACATCTATAGCGTAATTCCAGCGTAATCTAGCATCTGAAGCATATGTGTAACATCGTGTGACCTGAAATGGTGTCTTAGGTACACTGAAGCCCGTGTGTTGTTTTACCATAGTCATAGCTGGAGGAGATGACTGGATGGGGAGGTGCCCACTGTGATGTTCCCATAACTCCAGTTTCTTGCCCTAGGGACACTTGTCACCAAGACCCCAGAGACTCAAATAAATGGAGAAAGCAATTATCAAGTGTCAAAGTTGTATTGAACAAAATGGTTCGATTTATTATTATTTTCAAGAAATGGAGCGTCAGGGCTTAAAGGCACTTGGATCATTGGTCTCCAATCCTAGTCCTAGAGAGTTCCAAGTCAGTAGGTTTTAAAGATAAACATTAAATCATCAATTTGTACAATAAAAGACTTTGAACAATTTGACTGTGATCAATTACAGTCCATTTCTAATCTAGAGATTATCTGGAACAAAAATCAGAATACTATATAGCACTCAAAGACCAGAGTCTTCAAACACTGTCATTAAACAAATTAATTGCGTCATTGATTGTTCAAAACTCTAGCACTTCTAATCTGTAAACAAACAGGTCATTTAGAGTGATCCACAAGACCACAGTGGGAAATAGAGAGATATTTTGGCTGCAGATGTTCCTAAAATTACATAATTTATTAAATCCTACTCTTGATCATAATAACATTGTTCCATATCTTCTGAAGATGATTTTTTTGTGTGCAGGTAAAGAAAATTAGAAAAGTCCTAACCTAGTTACACTTATATTTCTAAATCACACAACAAAGGTTACAAGCAGAAGGGGGCCTTTGTCCTATCTAGCTAGTTTGGCAGTCAGTAGCTATGTTATCCAGTAGCTCATTCAGTTGCAGTATTTCTTAAAAGAATGCCTTTGAGGATTTTAAATACTTTAGTCTTGTCAATTATGTCTCTTCTGACTATAAAACCTTTTGTCACATGTTTGTGTTACCCCCCACAAACTCTGACACCCTTTATTAATTTATAGTATGGGTCTTTATTAAAAAGGTACCAGAGGAGCACAGGAGCCTCCAATGGGGTTCTCTCAAAATTCAAGAAAGTTACCCCCCCAAAAAAACAAAATTCCATGTTTTGTTTTAATATTGTCTACTTCTTAAGCTTTCCCACCACAAGGTAACAGAAGCCACATGACACTCACAATGCACAATGTATATAAAATAAATCGCATAATAAACAGCAGTTTTAATTGGGTTCTACATTTGTAGCATCACTTGCTTTGTGGTAAACTGATTTGAGATTTGAGATTTCACCACTCTGCCACACAGGCCCAATTTGTGGGATGACCAAGGTATTGTTGACTGATGCACATTTTCTCTCATCTCAGCCACTGATCTCTCTCGCTCTTTCAAAGTTAGCATTGGTCTCAGAGTGGTATACCTCTCCAGTTTCCTCCTTACCTGACTGCTCAGCTGGAAAGGGTGGCTTGATCTGGGTAGTATCTGTTTGGTATGATGCACTTTCTGTTTCTTGATAAGTGAGTAAACTGCACTCACAGGGATATTCAGAGAGTGATATATTTTTGTACTGTACACACTGGGGAAAGAAATGTGACCAAATGGACCTCATACAAAAGCTAAAGCAATTATCTCGCAAGTAACAGTTAACATCCATAAATAATTACTTTGTTAGAAATGCAGCTTTGGCCCTCTTGGGATTCAGCCACAGCCATGCATTAGCAACACAGTACAACAGTTGAATGAATGAATGAATGAAAGTTCCCATACCAGGCAGATAAAAAAATGATCCAACCAGTCAGGATACTCTCAATAGTGCACCTGTAGAAGCTGGCTTGGATATGTGACGACATGCCAAACTTCTTTAGCTTGCAGAGAAAGAATAGGCGCTGCCGTGCTCTTTTAACCATAAAAGAGTGGTGTGGTGGGTCCAGGTTAAGTCATCTGTGATGTTAACTCCCAGGAAC
This sequence comes from Atractosteus spatula, assembly GCF_055471065.1. Taxonomy (NCBI): domain Eukaryota; kingdom Metazoa; phylum Chordata; class Actinopteri; order Semionotiformes; family Lepisosteidae; genus Atractosteus; species Atractosteus spatula. The sequence goes on from NC_142707.1 coordinate 36,292,996, forward strand.
TTAAAACTGCTGGCCCTCTCCGCTGCATAATCCATAAATTGATATAAATAGGTATGTGATCTCCTCCCTAGTGTTTCCTATAATCCACAATCATCTCCTTAGTCTTACTGATGTTCAGAAAGAGGTTGTTCTCCTGGCACCATGCTGCCAGGGTTTCAACCTCCTCCCTGTATGCAGACTCTTCACCTTCTGTGATCAGGCCAATGACTGTTGTATCATTAGCAAACCTAATGATGGAGTTTGACTTATGCCTGGCGACACAATCATGGGTAAATAAGGAGTAGAGGACAGTGCTAAGCACACAGCCTTGGGGGGCTCCAGTGTTTAGAGTCAGGGTAGAGGATATGTTGGTGCCCACCTTCACCACCTGCGAATGTTCTGTCAAGAAGTCCAGGATCCAATTACAATGGTAGGTGTTCAGTCCCAGGTCCTGGAGCTTGATGACAAGCTTTGAGGGCACTATGGTATTGAATGCTGAGCTGTAATCAACAAATAGCATTCTCACATATGTTCCTTACTTATCCAGGTGTGAGAGGGCAGTGGCAATAGCATCCTCTGTTGACCTATTCTGGCAATACGCAAATTGTAGTGGATCTAGGGTGTCAGGCAGTGAGGAGGTGATGTACTGTATGCTTTGACCAGCTGCTTGAAGCACTTCATGATAACTGATGTGAATGCAATGGGGCGGTAGTCATTCAGCCAACTGACTCTGGGTTTCTTAGGAACAGGGACAATGGCGGTTTTCTTAAAGCAGGATGGAACTATAGACTGAGCTAGAGAAAGATTGAATATGTCCAATAAGACATCTGTGAGCTGGTCTGCACATGCCTTCAGAACACTGCCAGGGATAGCATCAGGGCCAGGAGTGGATTGGTCTTTTTAAAAACTTTACACACATCCGCTCTGGATATGATCAGTGGGTTTCTGTCTTGGATTTCTGGAATCCTCCTGGCTAGATCTACGTTACTAACCTCAAGCCGAACATAGAAAGAATTTAACTCATCAGGAAGAGAGGCAGACTGTTGTGTGATATAGCTGGGTTGCGTTTTGTAGTCTGTAATGGTGCATATACCACTGCACATGTTCCATGTGTTGCAGCTGTGATAATATGACTCTAATTTAACTATAGATGTATTGAACTATTTTGATGGCTTTCCTGAGGTCGTATCTGGATTTTTTGTATCTATCCATATCGCCAGAATTGAAAGCAGCTGTCCTAGCTTTAAGTTTGGCGCATATCTTGTCATTTACCCACGGTTTTTGATTTGGGTATGTGCGAACAGTAATCCTGGAAACCACATCTTCAATGCATTTGTTAATATAGCCAGTAACATAGTCCGCATACAGATTGATATTATTTCTGGCAGCTTCGTGGAAGATCTGCCAGTCAGTGGTAGCAAAACAGTGACTTAATATAAATTACGATTTATCCGACCGACATTGAATGGTTCTTAACACTGGCCTCTCCTATTCAAGCTTCTGCTTGTAAACAGGAAGTAGCAGAATGGAGGCATGATCGCATTTGCCGAAATAAGGTCAGGGGAGGGCTTTGTAACCATCCTGGAAGGGAGTGTAAACATTGTCCAACTTGTTTGTTCCGTGCGTCGGGCAGTTGATGTGTTGATGTAGATTAGGCATTGTTTTCTTCAAACTTGCACCGTTGAAATCACCCGCTATGATGAATGCCCCCTCAGGATGTGTATTCTCGTGTCTGTTAAGGTGACCGTGTAATTCATCCAGTGCCCTTGTGAAATTTGCCTGCGGTGGAATATACACCACTGTGAGAACTACCAATGTGAACTCCATCTTGTCAGATGTTCAAGATATGTAGAACATGATGTCAAAATAATCTCCACGTCTGTGTACCAGGAATTTTTTACTATGAAGCATACCCTGCTGCCTTTGCTCTTACCCGAATCTATTGTTCTGTCCTGACGGTGAATAGAAAATCCTCCTGGGAGGATAGCAGAGTCCGGAACAGACAGGTCAAGCCAGGTTTCGGTAAACGCCAGCATGTTGCAGTTCTTGATGTCCCATTGGAAACCTCTCAGTTCATCCAGCTTATTGTCCAGTGACTGAACATTAGCAAGAAGTATACTCGGGACCATGAGGACGATTGCTGGGCTGCCTCAATCTTACGAAAACACCCGCCCGTTTACCCTTCTTCCTACGACCCCGTCTTCTTCCCAGTACAGGTACAGGTGAGACACCACAGTCCACACAGTCGGTAGTAATTATTGTAATTAAAATGTAACTGTGCCAATATTCGATCTTATGTCCATAAGTGTTTGTCGGTCATATCTAATCACTAAGCAAACAGTATGTGCAGTTAGCAGTACGAAAAACAACAAAAAATAAAGAAATAGACAAGGACAAATGGGAGCTCGCAGGACGGCAGCCTTCCATGTCCGCGCCATCTTACCACTTGTCTCCCCCCAGACAATGCAGAATTCTGCCACACCAAAATACCAGTTCTCCTGCTGCAATAGAATTCAGTGTAATCCAGGTTTGTAAAGGGTGATGTTACCTTCTGCTACAGGCTCAATGTGAATCATCCATGTTACAAAAATGGTGACAGCTTCAGTTCTCTGACAAGAGATGGCGCCACTTCATTCTGAAACACTGTATGAAAATATATTATAGGCTTTGTAATTTGTGTAAAACTGTACAGGTTGTGGTGGGTATGACAAATGTTAGTTTTTGGTGGTTTATAATTCTATTACACTCCCATTGATAAAATGGATTGTTATCTACAAAGGTGAAAAAATGAACCCATAGCTAAAAAGCACTTGTGCCAATATAACTATATCTTGTATCATAGGATTGTCATCTTCAATTTACAATAGTGTTTAATCCATTCACGGTTTCTGTTATTAATAAAAATAATACAAATGTCTGTCCTCAGATAATCAAAGATATTGTAAATAATTTACCATATTTTCATGTGTGGATATATGGAAAATGAGTAAACCCCAAAGACCTTCTTAAATAAGGTCTGTTTTCTTCTGTTGCAGCAGCACCAGCAACTTAATATTAACCTAAGAAAATACACATGGGCAGCCTTGTATTTAAACACATCTGTAAATTTCTTCTAAAAAGATATCTTAAAAAACTTTTACAACAGACAAATATTGTGAAACTATTTACTTACTTTGATGCAGCAAGTTGTCTAAAAAGAGAGAATCCTCATATGTAAAAAGCCATCACTCCAACATAAATTTATATACTGTTAAATAGACTGCAGATGTTTCACTTACCAATGAAAAAACTTTCAAGAAAAAACCCATGAGTGTACTACTGAAATCATTGAAAGCCCTTTGACATTAGATAAGTAGACTTAAAATGACTTACCCTTACCCTAACCTTATTCTCAATACTGTTGAGAGGGTCTCTTTTTCTGCTGAAGTTGTACAGTAGATTTTATGAGGTGGACATACAGAACAGGTTTGAACTGGAATGGAAGAATGCTGGACACAAGGGCTACTATGTAATTTGTAATTCTATACTGTGTTATAAAGGAATGCATGCTACACAACTACAGTAAGTAACCAATTGCATTAAAAGAAGTTATCTTTGGCAAATAGGGAATTAGGAAGATGTGCGTGATTCTGGAACGCAGTGAATCTGATAAGCACAGGGAAGCATGATATATAACAGAAAAATATTTAAGAACTGCACTAATTTAATCACATTGAGAAAAATACACCGAGCATCTCTATGTGTTTCGCTCCAATGGGAATGAAATAAATACTTCTTTTAACTTTTGAGATGTCTGTCACTCTACAATGCATGTCTGCAGCACACAAGGTTGTTATGTAATACAGTACATATATAGCATTTTTGTTTTTATACAAGAGGTATGCATTTCCTGTTTGGCTACAACTGTTTAAGATCATTGTTTGGGATAATTTATTTTCATACAAAGGCACATCAGAGACAAGCTGAAATATAAAATGTATTAATAAATCATATAATACAAGGTGATTGTTTATAAATAGAACTTACTATTATTATTTATAAAGTAAAAAACAATTTCCAGGCTACACTTTTAATTTACATAAGAACAATGCAAAATCACAAAACAAAACCATAGCTCTTTGAAAAATAAACATCAAATAAAAGTGATAACCATTCTAATTCTGATACATTACAAGCCTTAACATGCAAGTCATTTACATTACACAAGAGGTATGCATTTCCTGTTTGGCTACAGCCGTTTGAGATCATTGCTTGGGATCATTTATTTTCAGACAGAGGCACATTAGAGACAATGAGAATGTAAAATGTATTAATAAATCATATAATACAAGGTGATTGTTTATTAATAGGACTTACTATTATTATGAATAGAGTAAAAAACAAATTCCAGGCTACACTTTTAATTTACATAAGAACAATGCAAAATAGCCACACAAAAAAACATAGCTCTTTGGAACATACACATCAAATAAAAGTGATAACCATTCTAATTCTGATACATTACAAGCCTTAACATGCAAGTCATATAAGCTATTTGAAATGTTATTTTAAATATTATTTGTACCTTAAAAAACTAAGGAAAACTTTTTTTGTGTTACCTTGCTTTCACAGTTAACAGTTTTTGCAAATAATTGAACATTTCAACACTTGTTTGTTATCTATGTTATGTCCTGAAAGTCAATCCAGTAGCACTTAAGTCCTTCCCCTGTAGTGGTTTTAATCTGAATAAACTCAAGAAAGCTTTTGCAGACCTCTATTTTCTTTACTTTGGTGGAAATATATCTGATAATACTTGACAGCTGCAGTTTGTGAGATATATGTGGATTGCAGTTTATCAACACACTAATACCAGGCAGTTTTGCACATTTTTTGTAATTCTCTTTATAACACAGCCTAATAGAGTAATAAATTCATTCTGGCTGTCTTTGCTGGGATAGTGGACCTTGCCATTGTGCGCAAGACTTAAATGTGTTGCAATAACTGGGTCATATTTGACTAAATGTTTAATCAGGTTTAGAAAATTGCCTTCATACAATGTATACACACTTTCACAAACCTGTCAACAGGCCACATAGCAAATACAATCCAACATTCTGCAAACCACCACATTCCATTGATTTCGCATTTAGAATATGACGATCTTGCACTGTTGTTGAGAAGCCTATTTTGAGTGTTTTCCCCTTGCCTAAATTTTGCACGTGGGCAGACCTGCACTCAATCTTGTGGATAACATTTGCCAGTTTATAAAATCTCATGTAAAGGTATCTCTTTCAGTTCCAAAAGGCTTGCAACAGAAACAAAACCCTGCGTTGCTTCATGTGGAGTAGACAAGCCATGGTCTAGATATATGCTGGGAGCTCATCTTGTGTTTATCTTGCAGATGTAAAACTACGACTGTCAGTTAATGGAAGTTCAAAACTGAGCTGCTTAGGTGTCTGTTGCACACTGACAGCTCCTATGCTCTTTGTCATTGGATCTGTCTATAATAAAGGATCAAAATAATTTGCAATGCTTTCTGGTAAGCAAGGGGGATCTGATGAGTTGTCGTTCCATGGATCTTCTTCACCAGTATCTGGTGTACTGGTAGATGGTGATGGCTCAGGAGTCTTCTCTGTTACCTCCTCTGGTTGGGAAGTAACTTGAGCAATAGCTTTATCTTGGGGTGCAGCAGCCTTTGACTGCTCTGGCTGTGGTGTAGCTTCACGCGCATAATCTTCGCCTCTTCGCGAGAAAGAAAGGCACTGCAGAGAATGGTCAATATGGCCCAGAAGATCATCGGCTGCGGTCTCACCGAGATTAAACATCTCTATGAGGACCGCTGCCGTGGTAGAATTCTGGCCATCACAGAGGACAGTCACCACCCCGGGCATGAGCTCTTCACCCCACTGCCCTCAGGCAAGAGATATAAGAGCATACGGACACTTACCACTAGATTCTTCAATAGCTTCTATCCACAAGCAGTGAGACTGGCGAACACATTTAGCCATCCCCCTCGGACCACACCTACACCATCACCATCTACCTCATTATGATTTCTTATTTATTGCACATCTCCAGTCATTGTTTACACGTCTGTATTGTTTACATTCAAACTGTCTACATGTTTACTTGTACATTGTCTACTGTTTGTTTGTATATTGTCTTGATGCACTGTTTGCACTTTGTTTTGTTTTTTACACTTGTTTTACAATTGAGAGACTTTCTGTAAGTAAGAATTCCATTGTACCAGTACCGGTTACATATGGCAATAAAGTTCAAGTTCAAGTTCATCATCGTCGTCACTAAAATGATTTGCAGGCACCACTATGAGCCATGGTGCATACAGCCATCTTGCATTTGTGGCCTCTTTTGCTGTATTTTCCTGTTTCCATTTCTTTTCTTTACAGTCAGTGAAGCCGTACTTTCAGTTTGATTTCTGCATTTTAAGAGGTTAGTAGAAATCGTGCAAGCAATGTAATGCAGCCTTGGTCCACAAAGTTTTCAGGAAAAAACCTTAGGCTATTGTTACAAATAGGTGGTTGCGAAACTGGTGAAAATCAGGAATTGACCAAGCGGTTTAGTCAATAACTGAAATAATTATTCATAACCCCCGACTTGTAAGTGATTTCTATAGCCCAGCGACTGGTATAATTAGAGGCACACGAATTCTTTATTCTCTGGCACAGCTTTGTTGAGAGGAGTAACAATCCAGGCACACTTGGCTAAAACAAATATTTATTACAATAAACTACACAAGACACAAAACATACAACACACCAAGTTACATTATATTGTTACAAATGGGTCTGGACAGATATTTTAAAACAATGACACAACACACAACAAAACATGTTACTTATTGTGATGGGCCTGGTCCCATACACTATAAGTTTGAAGTAAATATAATTCTTACCTTTTTGTGGGTGGTGTGTTGGTTGTCTGTTAGCTGCAGCCATTTCACCTCACTTTGGTTTAACAGTCAAAACCATGATCAGATGCAGGGACGGATTTAAAGCCTGGGAACCAATTACCGGAAGGCCAGTGGCTTGTGTCCCATTGTGCCCTCTTGTGGACTGGAGGGGAGCTGGTTGGTGTTTTTATTGGGGTGAATGTGACTGGTAGTGCTGTGGGTGTTTAAAAGAGGATGAGCCTCTGTAATAAAAGGCATAGGATAAGCTCTGTGAGTCAGTCTTCAGTTGGGGGCTGAAAGAGGAAGGTGGCTCTGTTGAGAGTCAGTTGTCTGCTCTCTGTTTATTGTTGCTGTTACTGTTATTTAAATAAACTGAGGCCTTTTTGGACTTTCTGATGGTGGACTGCTTCATTTTTGGAAAAAGCTTGGAAGTGGTCTCAACAGATTGTACTGTGGGAGGAAGTGCACGGTCAAACTTACAGTATTTACAGACGAGGCGTTTCAGAGGCCCAACATTCTGGTCACCCAGAAAACCCCAGACTGCTACCAAGCACTAAACTCCTAATTTGCAGACAGAGGCCACACAAGAGATGAGCTGCCTTCTAACTAAATAAAAAGTAACCTACAGTTAAATCTCTCTCTCTGCATCCTGGATGCCACAGAATAAATGGGAGCCTATATCTCCATCCATAAAATGCACCCTAATCAGGAAAGGTGTTTCTAACTGAGGTACCAGGAAACCTAAGATCCCTAAAAACATAGAAAAGCAAGCTCTCTCTAACAAGGTTCGAATACTTAGTTCTAGTCAGGTTTGACTTGGAGGATCAAGAAGCAGGAGCTCTCGCCTGGCACAAGCTTCAAGTCCAAACTCCTCTGGACTGCCCTCTCTTCTCTCTGCTTCTCCTTGCTTCTTCCTCCTGCTTCTCCTGCTCCTCTCTCCCTCTGCTCTTAAGGTGAACTTATACTGTGTCTTTCTGCCCTGCTCCTTTGCAATCATTCATCTACAACTTGCCTAGGCATACCAAGATAAACTTTACTATTGTTTCTGCTCACAGGACCCCCAGTCCTCAGCAAACATCCTCTCTCCTTTGAAGTTTGAAGTGTTTACTCTTACCAGTATCACAAACTATATTTAAAATCTAACACACCTCTCAGTCACCTAAAGCTGTAACACTATCAAACTGCCCCTCACCCTTCACAGGTCCTGCACTCAGGTGGCTCACCCCCCCATTATTTGTCTGATTTGGCAACAGCTCAATGTCTGACCAAAAGGCGTAACAGGGGGTGAGCAGATCAGCCCAGTTCATTCTGGAATACAGCTCCCCATCGTTGTGGACATTTTTACAACCCACTGTCTTGGGAAAGTTGGGAGATTTGCCAAGTATAACAATCATCCTGGTTTTCTCACTTTTCTCTCTCCTGCCCTCTGATAACCATTATAGGAGCAGTAAGGCATACTGTATACCTCCAGATTCAGAGACAGCCTCTTCCTACAAGCTGTGAAATTACTGACTACTATACCTCTATCACTGACTCATACTGATGTTTTTTTGCACACTACTTGAGATTAGTTTTATTTAAGTTGAGTTTAACTTAACTTTGTTGTTGTTGCTGCTGTTGCTCTGGGTTCACTTTTCGTGTTTCTTTAATGTCATTGTATTGTAAGACTGTACAACTCATCCACTTTGTGTCTTGACAGGGGCAACATTGACATTGACCTGTTTTTGGACTAAGCAGTAAGCTCTCTGCTTACATCTTGCTTTTCCTGTATACAACTGTTTTTTGTGCAATACATTTATATTTATAATGTGCAATACAACTTTTTGTGTACTGTTCTGGTTTGTTCTCTGTATATTCTGGACTGTGAACTACTCTTCTTAGTGCACTTCTCACTGACTGTACTGACTGTAATGTATGTATTGTATTGTTGTATTATTGTATAATTTCGTTACACTGTGCTGTGTTGACTATGCTAAGCTGCTGTTGCACTAAAAATTTCCCTTACGGGATCATTAAAGTATCTATCTATTGGAGCGTACAATCATTATACATGCGAACACAGCCTCTTCATAAGAGCATGCAGTTGCTTGCTAATGTTCGCTTTTTAAGGCTAGACCCGCAACTCTGCTCATTAGGTTATGATGTAGGTGACAAATTTAATTTTCCTGTTCACACAAATGCACAGAAGATACTGGTATAAAGTGCAAAATCAACCAACGTCCCCAAACCCGGGCAAACAGAGAAACAAAATTGCAGACATTTGTTATCCTCGCACCAGTAATAGAGCGCATGAACTTAACAGATGGGGTTACTGCATGTCAAAGTCACCCTGCATTGTCACGTGATCACCCGAAAAAGAAGGTGCTATATTTCAGGAACTAAAGCAGCTGGGAAGCTCCCTTAAATGGCACAAATGTAGCACTAACGAATGAGACCTGTTTCCCTACGATGTTGTTAGAGAGGCTGAGTGACATCACGACCCCGAAAAAACAAGACTTTATATCTCGGAAACGAAAGCAGCACAAACACTACTTTCAACGGCACAAACCGCCACAAATGCAGTACTAACGAATGAGGTGGGTTCCATAATAATTATTTAATTGCTTACACTTGTATAGTGTTTTTCTGGACACTCCACTCAAAGCGCTTTACAGGTAATGAGGACTCCCCTCCAACACCACCAATGTGCAGCATCCATCTGGTTGTTGCGACGGCAGCCATAGTGCGCCAGAATGCTCACCACACACCAGCTATTAGTGTGGAGGAGAGCAGAGTAATGAAGCCAATTCATAGATGGGGATTATTAGGAGGCCATAATTGGTAAGGGCCAATGGGACGTTTTGGCCAGGACGCTGGGGTTACACCCCTATTTTTTTTTTCAAGAAACACCCTGGGATTTGTAATGACCACAGAGAGTCAGGACCTCGGTTTTACGTCTCATCTGAGGGACTGCACCTTTTTACAGTATAGTGTCCCCTTCACTATATTGGGCATTAGGACCCACATGGACCACAGGGTGAGCGCCCCCTGCTGGCCCCACTAACACGTCTTCCTGCAGCAACCTTAGTTTTTCCCAGGAGGTCTCTCATCCAGATACTAACCAGGCTCACACCTGCTCAGCTTCAGTGGGTTGACAGTTGTGAGTTGTAGAGTATATGGCTGCTGGCTTCAACGTTTGTGTTGTTTGTATGGGGGCCAACTTCACGGAGCTAAGATCAGCAGGGTTTTTGCACATACAGTAAATTCAGTGCCTTTCATTGGGGTTCCTTTCAGTGCTGGGCCCAGGTGCAATTGCAGACATTCTGCACCCACTAACACTGGCCCTGCATCACCAGTTCTTCATGTTTCGTTCATCCCCTCTCTTCATCTCTACCTTCATTGGCTCATGTTACAGGTGTTACCCACATGATCTACAGGTGCTCCTTTCCAGCATGTATTGTAAATGAGAGAGATAAAACACAAAACCAACTTAACAGTATTCTGTATCTCATGAATTGTAATTCAGTGTTACAAGCTTTAGATTTTAAATGAGCCAAGGCAGTGTCTGGCTAGATTGCATACTGGCAAAAGAAATGACGGCAGACTTCATGCCCCCTATTTACACTATTACACAATTACTCAAAATGAATATTCCCCTTTAGAATGCATGTGTAAACACATAGAATATCCATTGCATTTAGAATTTTGATCATGCTATGCAAAAATGCAATGCACACTTAATATACATTACTAGAAGCATTTATCGCTTGTTGCTAGCTACTGCTAATCTAGGAAAAGGCATAGGCTGCTGTCAAACGAACTGCAAGACAGTATGATCATTCCATTGAATAACAAATAATACATGACATGACATTACAAGCGCCTACCGTTCATGATTTAATAGTGATTGAATTATGAACATGCTGCCAAAAAAAAGAAATTTAATGAAAGCTAAAAGTATCGCTATTTCACAAAGCAACTTCAGTACAAATCTTTGCAACCACCTGCTTGGTGTGTACCTGTAGTATTCGCATGTGCACCCTTGCTCATGTACTTCATGTATCACCACTGAAAACCATGGCGACCAGCTAAAAAATGGAAATATGTTTCTCTTAATATATTTCATTGAAAATGTCGATACTACTATTGTTAGAGACAATGGGAATTGCTTTAATATACTAAATACTTTTGGAAAGCAATCTCTCGCCTCAACACCAAATGTTTATGCTACTTACTGGGTTGGGCAAATATGCCCTTCTTGAGCTGTTGAGCTACATATCTGACATGCACAAGAGGAGTCAAAAGGCCTTCTGTTAATATTAGATAAAAGTACATAAAAGATAAACACTCCTGTTTTTTTTACAAAATATTATGTAGGAGATAAAAAGTCCTTCGTATGAGAAATATATATTTTTTATTTTCCTCGTCTCACCAAGACACAAGTGTTTCGTGTTTAATTACACGGCCTTCTCAAATGGCCCATATGCTGTAAGATATTTGATAATGTAAATTATTTTTGCAACCTTTACTTAAAGCTGTATGATGGTGCTTCTCTTACTACTTTTGCAGACTTTTCTTTGGAGGTTTAACAGAGTGGACCTTCAGACAGTGGAAATTGTGTGCACGGGAAGCGCCTGCTACACACCACACCTACAAAATGCAACGTTTCACGGCGCGCAAAAGTACTGCAAGGACAACGGGGGCAATTTAGTGACATTGAAGACCAATGAAGAGGCATCGGAGATTCAGTCTGTACTTTCTCGGATTACAGAAGGACATCTGAATTGTAACTTTAAAATATGGATTGGACTAAAATTGGAAAAGGGACATTGTGTTCTTAACGATGAAGTGTTAAAAGGCTTCACTTGGGTATCCGGAGCGGTGGACTCGCAATATTCTAACTGGCAGCAAGAACCACAAGGCACTTGCACAGAAGAACGCTGTGTAGCTATTCATTACACTCTGCATCCCTCGCAGCCTAATAGATTGGAGTGGATAGATCGATCCTGTATAGATGGAGCAGGGTATGTGTGCAAGTTTAATTTTAAGGGCATGTGTAAAGTCCTGCGCCTGGCAGGACCCGGAGAAGTGTTATACACAACACCATTCTTCAACAATCAAATAAATGAAGATAATGCATTTTTATCTCAGATACCTCATGGGACTCTTGCAACTGTGTCATGTAAAGACGGCAGCCATGCTCAAGCCGTTTGTAAAGAAATGAATGGATTTTTTGGATGGACTTCTCATGGTCCGTTTTGCGACTCGGATAAACAGGGCTGTAAGTTCGAAAACGGGGGTTGTGACCATAAATGCACAGACAACGTTAACGGAGGTGTTCGCTGTGAGTGTAAGGAGGGATACAGTCTCGCCGAGGACAAAGCGACTTGCATCCAAATAGATCATTGCCAGCGATCTCCTTGTGAGTTTCGGTGTGAGCAGACGTTTGAAAGTTTCCGTTGTATATGTCCAGAAGGATTCCAACTCACTGAGAACCAACAAAACTGCAGCGATATTGACGAATGCTCATCCAATCCCTGCGACCACCTGTGCGTAAATACACAGGGTAGCTTCACTTGCATTTGCAGAGAGGTTCGAAATGGTGGACGGGAGATGCCAGGACATAAACGAGTGCGATACCTCTCAATGTTCACAGGGGTGCATTAACACGCAAGGATCTTTCAGTTGTTATTGTATTACGGGCTTTCACCTGTCTGAAGACAAACGGAGCTGCAACGATATTGACGAATGCGTTAACAGCCCCTGTGAGGAAAGATGCGTTAATACGCAGGGAAGCTATGAGTGTTTTTGTAAGGAACATTACAAAATAGCACCCGATGGCAGCACCTGCATTCCGGACCCACGTTTATCATCTGAACACATTTTTACCACAGAAAGTACTGAAAAAGCAAAGATAAGTATTACAACTGAAGTGCCGATTACATCCACCGCAATGATCAAAGAGTACTCTCATTCTAAAGCCCCCAGGAAACCAGATGAACAAGACACTGTGCCTCATCAGGAGGGTGATAAGGCAAATACATGGGTACTGGCTTCTGTGATGGGGTCAGTTGCTGCAGTATTGTTTTTGATTGCTGTTGCATCGTCTATTGTGCTCTGTCGACGCAAGTGTGATAGAAAAGCAGACAAAAATGATAGCTCGGCTACAGACACGTATCACTGGATGTCTTTGGGAAAAGATACACCAATGGAAAATCTGCAGCAACACAAAGATGATGCAGATGCAGACATTAAACACAACACAGAGGTTGTTTGACAAAGTTCCACTTGGGCCATTTTATGATTTAAATACGTTTTTTAAAACTTGGAAAATATCTTATTATGCAATGCATTTTGTGAAAGCCAAATGAAATGATAAATGAATAAAATACGTTTGACTTGTAAATAAGTCTGTGAGTGATATCCAGTTAAACGTTGTATTTATAATGACTTTATTAGTTAATTTTATCTGGAATGTCGCTGGCATGAAATTTGCAAAAAGAAATGAATGGTGTTACAATTAAGATAATCAGAATACTAATTTAAAACCTCACTGTAGAGTAAAATCATCTGAAAGCTCTTAAAACCTCTGTCCGTTTACTCACTGTTAATCAAGCCCTCTTTAGTTATGTCAATATACAGTAAAGTAAATTTTAGGGACTAGTGACACTGTGGTTATAACGCTGCAATGTTCCATTACTGCCTAGAGTACTTTCTGTGTGGAGTTTGCACGCTGTCGTCTTGTCCGTGAGATTTTTCTTTGGATAATACTGTTGACTCCCGCAGGTTAGAGCTATCCTGTTCAGATGATGTGTCAAAGTTTCCTTGTGTGACGGATTAGGGTGCATTCCCATTTTGTGCAGAGTAAGGCACCGATTTGATTCACCAGGAAATGGATGTTATTATTAAATCAGTTTTACTAATATAAATTTGCTCATTACAACATGAGATGCAGCTTCTAGCATAAAAACTTTGAGTAAAATGATTACTCCAAACAATACACCTTTACATGCAAGACAAAAGGGTCTTGATCAAAAGACTTCCTTCGAATTACAAGCGTTTTATAAGTGGTTCGATATAATAAGTACAATAGTTAATGCTATATTTTTAAAAATGCCAGTTTCACCTGACAGGATTAGTCTGATAACTAGGAAATGTAAAACAAATTTAATTCCAGTGTATAATAGGCATGCATGTGTAATGTTTCATAGCCGTTCAGGGACGCCAAATATGTAACGTTGTGGTTCTCTGAAGGCACCAGTTCTGTAGGGTTTGGGCATTTACTGAGACAATTATTAATTGTAGCAGTAAATCACAAAGTTGATTCTTTTGATGGCTTTAGAATCCAACCATGCAATATAACTCAAACAACGCACACACACAGGTACTAATACACAAGGATACATTTATTAATACATAGAATATGCCTTAAACCTAACAGATCTTATCGAGAGGGTTATCAGAATACAAAAGATATATATTCAATCAGTTACGAAGTGTTACACATATCAAGAGGACATACGTTCAGTATATCATTCATTAAGACCGTTTCGTAAAGTGAACTTGGTTACAACTTCTACATTAGATACTCAAAACAAGTACATAACTCTTAGGAATTAAATTGATATCAACTGGTTGGGATAACAATTGAATTCTCGAGCTGTAATGCATTGAAGTTGAATACTCATCCAATCTCTGGGGATTCAGATCTCCTGCGGGCACAAAGAAACAGTTGCAGGCTGTTGCTGTCCAATCCGCGCTCTCTGGCTCCGTGCCAGGCTGTGCTGTGCGGCTTGCGACGGTGCGCTGCAGATGCTCACTGGCCGGCTAGTTAGTGTTGGTTTTAACTAGCAAAGTTTGTGCACAGGAGAAAAGATGACTGTGGGTCCCAGCAAGTCAGGAAGAGGACCGGTTCGTTCCTGATGAAGAGCTAGTTCTGAATAGTGATTCAGCTGTCCACAGTTCTGACCTGTTCACGAGGCCTGCTGCTGGTGCTAACCTCGGGTGGATCCTCTGGTTATTCTCTGGCAACCTCCGCTCTAGACTCTTAGAACAAAGGAAAGTTCTGGCACTCAGACACACTGGCCGTTCCGTGGTTGTCCGGGCTGAGTCTCAGGATGGTCAGGAGGCGCGCTGCGAGAATGTCCTGCCCTTGGGAGCCTTCTGCTCCTGGGCCGTCCTGCCCTGGAATTCTCCTTTGAATTCCCTTTAGAACAGTCCACAGAATCCTCTCCAGAATCTTACTGAATCTCCCGAATCTGAATCTCTCAGGCTCTCTGTGTTGCCTGTTTTTACCTGGAGGAACTTCAGCTCATTCATTGGCTGAAAGTTCCATGGGCATCAGAGTCCCACGTGGGTTACTCGGCCCTACCAGTCCCTGATTGGTTGACCACGGTGAGATATGAGTCACTTACTCCTGACACTTAGGAATGCAGTCCAGATGTCCAACTGGCACTCCCTAGACAGATAGGCGCCAATGGATGACCATTGATCATGATAGCCAGACTTAGCTAAGTGCATCCCCCTTTGGGAGCTGTCCTAGGACCTTAAATCACCCTGCACTAATGGTCTCTCTGTGGCTGCACCACAGAGATGAACAGAGAAATGGGGCCTCATTTGGGAAGCTCAGAAACACTTAATTCTTTCTTATTATTAAGCCTCGCCGCTACACATGTTTAAAAGCATGATTTCTTCAATCTTCAATGCAGGGTAAATCTTGTCATTTATATTGTGATAGAGAATAAATAGAATTTAAAAGTCTTCCTTCTTTTATTTATTCTCGGGTCCTAAAAAGGTGTTTCAGAAGATCCGTTCTGGTGCCTGTCTGGTTACTTTTGTCTTAATTTTTGTATTTGCATTACACAGAATACCACCATAAACAATCAGTTTACTGAGGTACAATATGTTTATGTTTTTAAAAATCCTTACTCAAGTGTAATGTTTTTCTTTTCTTGACATACTAGATTCCTAACTTTAAATCTACACAAACATATATTTATGTACTCTACAGTATATACTGTATATCTATCCTCCCATTTTCTAACTGCAGGTGATCCAGACCCTATCCCGAGAAGGCAGGATATACTCTGAATAGGACACAGGACACTGACAAAGACATGCACACACTCACACCAGTGTCAATTTTCCTAGAAACCAATTAATCTACCAGAATGTCTTTGGACAGTGGTAGGAACCCAGAGCATGCAGAGGAACATGGGAAGAACTCCATACGGACAGCACTCCACTGCTCCATCTGCCATCCCCTGTATACTGTATATCCAGTATACATCATTAAATGTATTCATTTTAAATATCTGCTTAGTCCAAGACTAAGGACAACAGGGATCCAGACCATATGGAAGAGCAGTGCAAAGGGATTGACCCAAGAGCAAGGTGAGTGCTTCTGGGATCTCTTACAGCAGTTTCTGCATGGTTTTCTAACAGCTCCAGAGGATTTGGGTTGGAGCAGCCTCTTCCCATCAGACAGTGCGATCCAGGCAGGGAGTGAATTGAAAGTTTTAAAATCCTGTTGTTTTTCAAGTCTTTTAATCTCATTTGCCAAATCTTTCATGTTTAAAGATCTTCTAAATATTTTTTCTATCACTATAAGGAGCTGTTCCTCCATTGACGTGGCACTCGGGTGCAGGAGTGGCACTAGACTGTATGTATCCAGTAGTCGCAGATGGAGCAACTAATGTTGGAGTAATTTGTATGTATTATGGGGTGTATATTACACCCTGAGTGGACGTGAAAGCAGCATTCTGAAAACTGTACAACACAATTAACAACTATGAAACTGCTTAACCTGATGCTGTATCAATTGCTACTGGGGATTTTAATCCGGCAAACCTGAGAAAAGTTCTTCCAAAATATTTTCAGCATGATTCCTACCTAACTAGGGGTGCGAATACTCTTGATCATTCCTATACAACTATCAAAGACTCAAGCCGCAGCTTCAAGTTCCTGGGTACCTTCCCAGGTACTAATGATTTAATGTCGTCCCAGGATGGAACTGGAGTTATAAAGAAACAGCACCTTTACTTCCCCAGACATTTTGAAAATAAAACTGACCATCTTCAAATATACTTACTACAGTTTACAGGTGCGCTATTGAGAGTGTGCTCAGGTGTGGTAGTACAGTGTGGTTTGGCAGCAGCTCGGTGTCTGACCGGAAGGAATTACAGGGGGTGGTCAGGTTTGCCCAGTCCATTACTGGAGTACAGCTCCCCTCTGTAGTGGACATTTTTACAACTCGCTGTCTCAAGAAGGCAGGGAGTATTGCTAAGGATAACAATCATCCTGGATTCTCACTTTTCACTTTCCCCTGCTATCTGGTAAGTGTTATAAGAGCATTAAGGCACATACCTTCAGATTCAGAGACAGCTTCTTCCCACAAGCTGTCATATTATTGAATTCTACCTCTACCACTGACTCAAACTAATATTTTTTTGCACACTGCTTGAACTGAGTTTTATTTAAGTTGAGTGTTATTTAACTTTGTCATTGTTGCTGCTGTTCTTCTGTGTTCACGTTTCGTGTTTCTTTAATGTCATTGTACTGGGGCACTCATGCAAATAAGCATTTAATTGTACTTGTGCATATGACAAATACACTGACCTCTGACTGTGACTCTTACTAATGACTTAAGTCATTCTCAACAAATTATTAATTTATTTTGTTACTGCTTGGAGAATGGACCTTAGTTAAAGCATGGCAGATATTTATGTAATTGTATCTAAGATGAGTGGTGTGATGCACTTTCCTTTAAGTGTGTGAAGATGGAATAAAAATATGAAACCTAGTTTAAAAAGATTCTTCCACTTGTTTTGAGAAGTATGTTTTAACTGAGTTTTTCTTTCACAGCTGATTTTCCATTGAGAGGAGAACTACTTTACAGAGGTAAGCTGATGTAGAGTTTTATTGTTATTGCATTACTGCCCATGGCATTACAAAGCAAAATTTATTTAACCTTTTATTCTTTATATCTTGTATGCAAGTTACCATGAAAGTCAGTGTTTTTAAAAAGACATTTAACTTTAGTTCTTATTCTTAGTGTTTAAGAAGATTTTATTCACCAAACTGCTTGATTTAAATAGTTCATAAGGTGTTTGTCAGGGAACCTATAGGTAGAACAGGAGGATCCTTATGCGTGACCAGAATCCCACAGAACGCAGAGTAGCAAAGGGATGATCCAAAAGTCAAAATCCAGGAGGCAAGGTCGATAAGGGAGGCTAAGGGTCCGGCAATGAAAGAAATCCAAAACAATCCAAAAGTCGAAACCCAGAAGGCAAGGTCAAGAGGCGGAAGCGGAAGCTTCGTAACAGGAGATCAGTTAAAAGGCCTGGAAACACACACTGGAGAATACTACAAGAAGCTTCTCAATAGTGAGCATGGGAAGGTGTGGGGGGGGGGGTTTAAATACTGAAAGGAAAGGGGTGTGATTGGATGATTGGTTAGGGAGTGAGAATTTGAGGAATCTGATGCATGTGAGAATGTGATGGGTTCAATCAGGGATGAGATTGTGAAGCAGAGGTTCCGGGAATGTAATGTCGTTTGCGAGGGAGAGTGTGGAATGTGACAAGGACAGAACGGCATTTCCGAGGTAGAGTGTGGGGCGTGACGGTTTATTAACTTCAATATTTAAACATGGGAAATAATTCTTACTAAATCTACCTCCTTCCTGTTTTGAGCGTGTCCTTTGTGTCCCTGATGATTTATCCTAGATTAGTTATCTGTGAAAACTATACTTTTGATAAGGTGAAAGGTAAAAAAATGAAAAATAGATTTTATTGTAATTTAGCCTTTTACTAAACAGGTCATTGAATCCATACTACAATATTTCAATGTTTAGAACATTTCAAAACATTACATTACGGTAAACTGACTCAATGAAATTAAGGGTAAAACTAAATTAAGCAGTAGAACAAAATCATAGAAAGAGTTTTGAAAATAGACTTAGATAATAAGATGTACAGACTTGGTGCTGCTCAAGAGAAGACTTGACCATTAAGTTGATGTTGATCTTCACTAGAGCAGGAAGACCTAAATTAGCAGATCTCAGAATAAGGGACAGATGATACTTATGCGCTGAACTCTTCAATTATGTCTCCAATACCTCATTCTTCTGGCAGCCATGAGGAGACAAATCCAATCTGATCCTGCTACATCACAGTCTTACCGTTCTTCTCCCATGAGGCTCATTAAGAGTGGTAACCTCACTTCTGTCTTGACACTGTGCCTGTGATTTATTGAGTTTTGCACAGAATTTTCAAATCTCGCTGGGCCCACTGCAGACTTTTCTGCTAGGAGATGGAAATCTTTCTCCTCTCATGGGTTGTAGGGTCATTCCCTCCTTTTGTTTGTCTGTTTTATCCTCCACCTTTTCTTGATGAAGAATATGGATTGCTGCCTTTTTTCTTCTGTTTTCAAAGAGACCCTGTCTTCAGTCTCTCTTTATCTGAATATGAATATCATCTCTCCCATCTTTCTCCCACTAGATCACAGGGTGTGCCTCCTGCCTCCTCCTGGATCTAAATAGTCCAGTCAAGTCTTGCCTCTGTTCTCCGTCTGGGTCTTTTGAGCATTGACATGTTCGGTTTTCAACTTTAACATGCTGTCAAGTTCACACTTGGCATCAAGTGTGATGCATTTCAAGTAAGGTCAAATCCTCAGCATCACAATACTTAATGTTTGCAGTGCTGCAAGAGCACCCACTTCAATACTTCATGACAATAAAACCCCTGGGTTTTGTTTATATAGTTCCAGTCTCTACATCGTTATGTCTCTGGGGTCTAGGTGACAGGAGTCCCTAAGGCAAGGAGCCAGAGTAATGGGAAAATCACATGTGTTTTCACATAGCAGATGGAAATGGACTAGATCAAAGCCAGAACTGGGTGAGTTCTGGGTTATAGTACAGTTTTTTACTGGACCAGTTCCAGTAACAGGGATAGGCCCTAAAATCACTGGCATCTAGGGCAATGAAGTGGCTCAGTAATGCCAGTTCTGGGGCAGAATCATTATGTAATCATTATCTGATTACGTACTGTGTGGTTTCGTTATGTGCTGTATAGTTTATTAACAATTAACAATTTAAAAAGTTACTCCAGTGATGCTCATATTTATAATCAATAATGAACAGAAAGACACAATTAAAATTATTTCTTACTTTATTGAAAAGATATATATTTGTTTATGTTTGTTCTTACTATATTAGTTCCAGATTTATAGCATATTGATTACACATTCTAGTACGTAGCAGAATTCATTGATAAAATCAATATAAAATGGAATGGATCAATATACTGTACAGTACACTGGAAAAGAAAGTGTGATACCCAGAAAAACAAAAGCATTCACCTTCATATGTAAATCATAAAAAATCATAAAAATAATAGTTGGGGTGTTGAATTCAAATACAAATACACCATTAAGTATCTAAATGAACTGAGACAATTCGCTGCCTGAATGTATATTAAACTAAAGTGAAATGTTTACAGAGTTACAATATGTTCTTCTAAAATAACGGATATACAGTATCTAGGTTTGATACCAAGCAACCTCTGTCATTTGTGCTGATTACAAAATACAGAGGTTAAACAGACAACTTCTGGAATTAAGTTATTTGAAGCAGGTTGAACTTTATATTCAATGCACAACACACCTGCGGTCAACAGGGAAGCTAAGCAACCTCAATAAACTAGAGAAAACAATTATCAAGTGTCAAAGTTGGCTTTGAACAAAATTATTCATTGTATTATTTTTTTTTTTCAATAAATGGATCTCTGTCCCTTCACAGTTTAAAGGGACTTACCTTGGTGGTACACAATCCTGGTCCCAGGGAGTCCCAAGGCAGTAGGTTTTATGAATAACCACTGAATCATCAATGAAAGACTTGGAAAAAAAATATTATGACCAATTACAGTCTATTTCTAATTTAGAGATTAGGTGGAACAAAAATCAGAATACTATAGTATACAGCATGCACAGACCAGAGTCTCCAATCACTGTAATTGAATACATTAATTGTTTTATTGATTGGGCAATCCATTGCCCAGGACCAGAGTTGGAGACTTCTGTTAGGCTTTCTTTTGTATGCAGGAAAAGAAAATCAGAAAAGTACCAAACTTAGTTACACCTATATTTCTACATAACACTATAAAAGCAGTGGGCCTTTGGCACAACAAGCCAGTTTGGCAGTTTGGCAGAAATACTATGTTATCCAGTATTTCATTCAGCTATTTCTTAAAAGAATGCCTTTGAGGATTTTGAATACTTCAGTCAGGTTCCCCCCCTCTTCTCTGTTCAAGAAGAAGAAGGTTCAGTTTTTCTAGGCTGTCAGTTTTGGACGTTCCTTTATGCCTGGGAATTAATCTTGTTGCTCTTCAGTGGACCAATTATAGAGCAGCAATATGTTTTTATATTTACTATACTATACCAAAAAAATTGTCAAACACGACCTGTTTGATTGGGGTAATACCCATTCTTCCACATATTATCCTTGTGTCATGATATGCCAGTGCCAATCCCAGTAGCATAGGGTGCAAGTCCTGTTGTTACAACTGCTATACTGCTATATTGATTCTGAAACTTGGAAAGGTACTTTCTTGTGATTAAAAAAATATTTCCATTGTAGTGGGGTGAATTGTGTCACACAATATTAATATCCACAAGTCACTACTGTAAAATCTTTTTTGTTGTTGTTGTTGTTTCCGTTTGCTGTCCCACTGTCTCACTCATGTTTTAGATTTTGATGTAAAGTGATAACATACTGATCGATACACTCTAAGGTTAAGCTATTTGGACTTAAGGTAATTTCGTTTTCCAAAGAGTTGCTAAAAGTAATGATGGATAGATGCCGCACACGATCGCCATCTAGTGGCTATTGTACGTAGACGCGCTGTGGAATACTAACCGTCTTTGATTTTCAGCACAAATGAAACGAGAGATAAGCGACGTTTGATTATAATAGAGATGTCTCGGTTTCGTATCCAATTCACCGTCCCCTCGAAATTTGTATTCCCCCTCCTACCCCGCCTCGGAATGCGCACAATCCGTTATCTCAGGGAAGTAAGATAACGCATATAAAATAATTTATATGTAACACATAAGGACAAAAGATGTACACAGCATTTGTGTGCTGTCTTGAGTTAAATGACTTAAGCTTCCATTCATATGGTGGCTGTTACTTTAATAATAATAATAATTGCTTACACTTATATAGTGCTTTTCTGGACACTCCACTCAAAGCGCTTTACAGGTAATGGGGACTCCCCTCCACCACCACCAATGTGCAGCATCCACCTGGATGATGCGACGGCAGCCATAGTGTGCCAGAACACTCATCACACATCAGCTATTAGTGGGGAGGAGAGCAGAGTAATGAAGGCAATTCATAGATGGGGATTATTAGAAGGCCATGATTAGTAAGGGCCAATGGGAAATTTGGCCAGGACACTGGGGTTATACCCCTACTCTTTTCGAGAAGCACCCTGGGATTTTTAATGACCACAGAGAGTCAGGACCTCGGTTTTACGTCTCATCCGAAGGACAGCGCCTGTTTACAGTATAGTGTCCCCGTCACTATACTGGGGCATTAGGACCCACGTGGACCGCAGGGTGAACACCCCCTGCTGGCCCCACTAACACCTCTTCCAGCAGCAACCTTAGTTTTTCCCAGGAGGTCTCCCATCCAGGTACTGACCAGGCTCACACCTGCTTAGCTTCAGTGGGTTGCAGGTTGCCAGTTGTGGGTTGTGAGTTGCAGGGTTAGGGTTAGGGTTACTTTAACATGAATTCCTACAAAACGCCTTAAATACTCTGAGAAACCAATATAAACGCACAAAAACGACGGGGTCCTTTTGATCTATATTGTAATGAACAGAAACTCAAACATACACGCAGGAGCATTCTGTATCATTAAGTATCTTGGAAAGTTGTTTTTTTTTCTGTGGTCTGCGTACGCATTACGGTGGGGGATACAGATTTCCAGGGATACTGAATTGGATACAATTCCGAAATCAGTCCAGGGATCCAGGAGCTGTGAGCAGCTATGCCACCATGCCACCTTGTAGAGGTATGAAAAATACCTTTTAGTAATGCTCTTTTGTATGATTCTATCAGAACGCATACAGACTCCCATTATAATCAAAGAATTTAGGCATTTAGTAAATAACATCACTGTGCTTTTAGCATCCCAGGACACCGCTAAACGTGATCTGTTCTTTCTGTATTTTAAAAATAATTACTCAGTTCAACTTTGAGTAATTAAACAAGTTAAGATATGATCTGTAATTATTGTTGTCGTTTATCTAATTTGATGCCAATTTATATGAACAGTAAATATCTCATATGGGTTTTGTCCTTTAAACATGAATTCTAGTAAAATATAAATTTCTTTCCTGAAGATACATTGTACTGTTGTATAATCTAGTACTGTACATCAAACGGTGCACAGTGGTGTGGGCAACAGCAATAAAAATAATGAGCAGGTGTTTAAACGTTTTATTACACAATACCTTTAGTTGTGTTTCGAGTCTAATTGATTTGCAACACTTATTTTTCATTATATCACAGAGAGGGCCGTGTCCTGGGCTACATGTTCTTAACTCTGATTTCCATGTTAATTGCTCTTATTTATTTGCACTTACTGTATGTAGTTTAATTTGCTGTGCTTTGTCTCGATGACGCTTTTGTTAAAGCAAGAACACACCACAGCTGACAAGTGAAGTTCTAAAAACATTTTTTTTTACTCTTTGAAAATTAGGAAAATAGTTTTGTTGTTTCCGGTTTTGACAACCAGGTGGGTCACTTAACACTCACGCTTCCTGAATCCCTTCTTGGTTCGCAGTGTGGAAAAATGCTACGCCTTTTTTTTTTCCAAAATCGTACTGCAGCCATTTTTAAGCCGTTGGACTTCAACATGAATTAGCAATACAGTTAAAACATCACTAAGCACGCGTGAACGGGGGGAAAGGACATTTGAGAAACCAGTAGGCTGCAGTCCAAACCAATCTCATTTAGTAAAATAACAAAATCATCGTTTATGTTAAAATTGTGTTTTAAGGGTCTACCTGTTTGTTTTGACCTGCAGAAGACGGAACATTTTTTGCTCATTAGTGGTAGTTTCGAAAGAAGACACAGCACGCTTTCTGTGCACACAGTAATATAAGAGTAGACCTATTAGAATTAAAACGATTGCTGCAGTCGCCGCACCCATAGCGGTTCCCAGAGTAATATTGGGGGTGAAGGGTTTGAGATCACATTCTCTAGTAGGGGAAAAGAATCCCCTCTCACAGTAGCACACATTTAACCCATCAATATGTGTACACTTATTACAGTCGAACTTTTTTTCACACGTATCATGAATAACACAATTTTCTTCTTCTAAAACAAATCCCTTGGGACATGTGAACGCGCTTGGGTCGTTAATGTCATGTATTGGTGGGCATGAACTTGTACAAGCCCTGAGGCAGTTTTGTGGCTTTTCGGGGTCTGGAAGGAACCCCGAGGAACAGGAACATTTGTAGCCGTCATTTGTTTCGGAACAGTTGTGCTCACATGGCGCACTAGAGCAGGAGCGTTTAACATGTTTAGTAGTACTTTCAGGAATACTTCCAGTAATACTTAAATGAGTCTCTAGGTTGTTCTCACATCTAAAATACTCACAAACTGAATCTTTGCAGGTGAAGTTTTTGCATCTTACTTTATTCTCCTCAAGTTTCATGTATGGTGGGCAGATGCACTCTGGTTTCCCGTTGCACATCTCGCACTGATGTTCACAGCCACCGTTTTCAATCTCGCAATTCCACGGGCCCTGGATCCAGTCCACAGTGTCGTTGGGCACACAATAGATCTTCATTCCAGAGGGTTCCAGTGTCAGGATGCTTCCTGGAGGGACCAAGATGAGATCACTTCCCCAAAATCCTAAAGGAGTTCTGTACAAAAGAGTTTGGGAATCGACTATCCCTTTAGTAATATTGCACATTTTACTAAACCTGTACTCGCACAGAAAGCCATCCGCCTGATCTTGACAAGGCCTTTCTTTCCACGTCAGGTCGCCTGAAACGGAGACACACTGCTGAGAGCAAACCGAGTCCGGTTCTTTCGAGGTGGTAAAGTCGGTACTTTCATTTCCTGTTGCCCAACCGGGCAAAACTGCGTTTTGAGGGCACCGTTCATCGGAACTTCGCAGCCCAACCCAGAAATGTCCTTTTAAATTTGACAACAAGACCGAGATCGAATAGTTATGTTCCTTAGATTGATGCGACGGCAATTGTCCGTGGCGAATTGTGATTGTATTCTGTGCAACATCAAAATGCGGCGATCTTTGAGTTACGGTGTAACAGACATTGTCTTTGCACAGGCAGCCTGTCGTGGACTGCGATGGTCTATGTGGTATCAGGAGAAAAACAAAAGCTGCTGCAAAGCTCATTGCCATTCTCCGTTTAATCAGCATGAACAATACTAAGAGAAGTGTTTCAGGACGAAGTGGTAGTTCCTAGCTTTATATAAACTATCCAATCCTTGTAAACCATTCAGATTGCTTAAGGGAAGTGAATCGTGTCGTTTCCTATTTTTCTCAAGTCGCACGCCTACAAAAAATTACCTTGTAAACGGACAGTCTAATCTCAAAACAGATACATGGAGCTGTAATACAATCATTTTTAAAATAATTTTAAAACTTTGTAAGATTTCCTGAAAAGACGTACATTTTTCTTTATTATTAAAGACAAGCATTATTAGGTTCTCATACAAAAGTGTTTTAAAAACGGAAATATCACAAATATTAGTAAATGTAAGATTCCCTATGTTTTTCACTTTAATTGACTGTAGTTTTTCATTGTTATCCTCAAAACTGTTACTTTAGTTTGTTTAGTAAAGCTCTCTGTAATATAGTTCACTGAATGACAAACAAAAAAATGTTATGGACAGCAATTGACAGCAGTATACTCTTATCCAGAATGTCATAATGCTTACGAGCGGTCATGATGCCGTTTCCATGAGTGTCCCTAGCTAACATCATAAAAATGCATTCATACAAAAACAGTTATCACCTCATAGGTAAGCATTATTCAAGGAAGCAATTTTTAATACATTTTTTTTCTTGGTTAAGTCCTGGACTTGTACTTCTCACATTTGGTGGTTTAACTGTGTTTGTCTTGCGCCCAATTCATTACCAATTGATTTATCTTTCTTTCCTGATCAATACTCCTCATTGACTTTATGAAAGGTGCTGTAAAATCCCATGGATGGTAATACGTTATTCATTCACTCACTGACCTCCTATATTTAAACAATCTTAGGGGATTTGGCTAAGTGCGGAACGCAAGCAAAAACTGGACAGATTTTATTATTTTAAAAGAATAACTCTTCTTGTCTATTTTTATATTTTTCTACAGTGTTTACTTAAAAAACAACGTTTGCAGATCACAATGCTAAAAAACTATATAGGTATCCTTATTAAGACAGGTTTAATCTCAATATAATAACAAATATTATGAACCGTTTCCAACCATAAAAAGTTAATTCCCCAAATCAGTATCGCTGTAACCTGATAGGTAACCAGTTGGTCACGAAAACAGCTGTTCTCCTTTAGTACAATTACAGAGGAAAGAAATAACTCAGTTTAATATACTGTAGCGCCCTTGCCCGATGGTGGAAGCGCACCTAGGCACTCAGGGTACTGCGAAGCAGGCTGGGAGTTGTAGCCGGAGGGAGTCTGGGGGTGACCAGCAGCTGACCCTGCTCATGTAAATAGATTTATGTTAGTTTAAGTGTCCTGTGTAGCTTAGTAAATGTGTAGTCTTCTGTTACCACCCTAAACCTGCGTACGTGTTCCGTCGGTCCCCTTATGTGTGCGTAAAATCCGGTGGTTGGTGGGGTTTTGAAAGGAGAATAAAAGCAGTCGCTTGGGAAATAAGAGGGCATAGGACAGTATCATAAAAAGCTGCGAAAAACTATATCATGTTAAAGTAAAGAATGGGATTTGCACCGGAGCAAGATAAATTGTTGCTATGTAACTGTTACCGTGTCAAAACGTAATGAAATGTGATCATATATACTGTTTTAAATATATTAGTGCATATTAATGTAAAGCTTTCTATTTTGTGATTCCCTATATTTAATTGTGAATGAAAAAAAGTTCTTAAATCGGTTTCCGTCTCCAATCTCGCAGTCCTTTTTCCTGCGTGAACCCGTAAGCGATACAGTACATTAAAGTTTCAAGGACTTTGCCCCAGGATTTAAAATCGGTGCCCCGAAATCATTTCATCTTGTTAGGTGTCCTTAATTGAAATACAATAGTTTTGTCCTGGGGCACAATTCCACGAAAAATAAATTGCCCCTCAAGTTTTCCTCCCCTTGTCATTCATTTGTTTTGTGGCACTGATTTTGAATACCGGTAAAGTAAAGCCCTCAGAACTCTAATAGAGAATACAGCAAAGCACAAATGGTGCTTTTTTGATATCTTTTTTGGATATGTGACTATTCCTTTGTCCCGGCATTGTGCCCACGGGAAAAAAAAAAACAAAACTATTGTATTAGAATTACACGTACCTGTAAATATCAGGAAAAAGTGAAATCATCTGGGGAAACTTGTTTTAAGTACTGGGGCAAAGGCCACTGGACTTTAATTCCTGTTTGGAACAATGTAATTTTCTTTCCGTGGAATTATGCAGCGGGACAAAAGCTATTCATTTTCTTAATGAACGTACTCTATTTCCTGCCAAGTCATAACGGAAACGGGGGAATACTTTTATAGGATTGGGGAAAGGTTCATAATATTTCTTTTGGAAGAGTACTGATATACTTTGTTTTGGAAACTCTATAGCATTCTAACATAAAAACAGAGTGGTTTAAGAATAGATTAAAATCCGTTCAGCGTTCCGCCGTTCGGTCGTTCTGTGTTTTACTTTTTTTTCTCTGCTGTTAGCGCAGATCTACGTTCGGATTTGAAGGAACTGTCTGTAACACGTTATGCATTTACTTAAAGTGCATATAATTTCCTTCAACCCTGGTAAATGACTGAAATCAGGACGTGGTGGTTCCTATCTTCATATAAACTGTCCAATTCTCCTTGTCAACAAGATTGTCAAAGGGAAGTGGACTGTTGTTTCATATTTTTCAGAAGTGAAAAGATTTCTTGTAATTAATTACTTAGCTGGTGAATTACTGTGTCTGATATTGTAAAAACTGAGAGAGGAAAAGCTTTTTTTATAATCCATGCTTTAAACATATAGTTTTATGAAAAAGTGTGGGCACCCCTGGGCAAATTACGTTTTGTTGATTTTCTAAGTAAAAAAAAGTTAACACAACCTCTGCAGTGAACAAACTTAAGCTTGACATGTTTCTGCAAATATTAATGAACAGGTACTGTTTATGTGCTAGATTTAACAGGACACCCTTCCAGTTGATCCACTGGTGTTATTTTTTTGTAAGGTCTCAGAACGTAATTGACTCATTAGGCCTTAATCTAAGTCAGGTGATGACAATTCCGGAGCTTCATAAATTCTGACTCTTCGAACCTCTCAGGGTGGTTTGCTTACACTTAACAACCATGGGCTTGGTTTTTGAGTGTAATCCTTCGGATGAGACATAAAACCGAGGTCCTGACTCTCTGTGGTCATTAAAAATCCAAGGGTGATTCTCGAAAAGAGCAGGGATGTAACCCCGGCGTCCTGGCCAAATTTTCCATTGGCCTTTACCAATCATGGCCTCCTAATAATCACCATCTATGAATTGGCTTTATTACTCTGCTCTCCTCCCCACTGATAGTTGATGTGTGGTGAGCGTTCTGGTGCACTGTGGATGCTGCACATTGATGGTGGTGGTGGAGGGGAGTCCCCATTGCCTGTAAAGCGCTTTGAGTGGAGTGTCCAGAAAAGCTCTATATAAGTGTAAGCAATTAATATTATTATTATGGGCTCCTCTAAGCAGCTGACTGAAGATCAGAAAATAAAGATAATTGACTCTTACAAAGCGGGGGAAGGCTATAAAAAGATATCTAAATGCTTCGTGCTTGCAATTTCCACTGTCCAAAATGTCATTAGGAAATAGAAGTTAAGGGGAACTGTTGAACTCAAGACAAGATTTGGAAAGCCAAGAAAAATCTCTGATAGAACTGCTTGTAGACTGGTCAGGAATGCAAAGCAAAACCCCCATATCACTGCAAAGGACCTGCAGGAAGGTTTAGCTGGCACTGGAGTAGTGGTGCACCAGTCCACTGTGCAGCATTGCTTGCTCAAACATGCTGCATGGAAGATTCATCAGAAGGAAACCTTACCTGTGCTCTCATCACAAAAGTCAACGTCTGAAGTATGCAACACAACACTTAGATAAGCCAGAGGCATTTTGGAACCAAGTGTTGTGGTCTGATGAAGTAAAAATTGAACTCTTTGGCTACAATTCCCTAAAGGTATGTCTAGAGAAAAAAGGACAAACATTTGAAGAAAAGAACACCTTGCCAACTGTTAAGCATGTGGGTAGATCTATTATGCTTTGGGGTTGTGTGGCAGCCAGTGGCACAGCAAATATTGTGTGGGTAGAGGGAAGAATGGATTCTACTATCAACAAACCCTGGAAGCTAATGTCCCATAGTCAGTGAAAAAACTGAAGCTGAAAAGAGGTTAGATATTACAAGAAGAAAATGATCCAAAACATACCTCAAAATCAACCATTGCAAGAAGACCTAAGAATATTTCTGAACTAGAAGCGTTCTGCAAGAAAGAGTGGGAAAAATTCCTAAAGCAAGAATAGAAAGACTGTTAGCTGGCTACAAGAAACGTTTGGAGGCTGTGATTTCTGCCAAAGCGGGTATTATTAAGTCCTGACTGACTGCACATGCTACATTTACTATTTTGTTTTTTCAATCTCTTAATTTCAGCAAATAAATAGTAACTGTGCATTAAAATGTTCAGAAATATGTCAAGTTTAAGTTTGTTTGCAGCAGCGGTTGTGTTAACTTCTTTTCACTTAGAAAATCAACAAAACATGTATTTTGGCCAGGGGTGCCCAAATGTTTTTATGGAACTGTATGACATTTACTAAACAGACGCCTCTTAATGAAAAGAAGACAATAGACACTTAGTGAAGCCACCAGGGGGCGATGAACGATGGTTACAACCAACATTCTGTATTGTATAGTACAGGAATAGAGAAGCTGCAAGAAACGTTATTAAGTTCAGCGATAAAGTACGTATTGTGTATGTAATCAGTAATTCCGTGACAAAGTAATTACTGTAAGCGATCCACATATAAAAGTGGCTTAGCCAATAAAGTGTACAAAGAACCTTACTATAAGTTGCCCAGAAACAGTGAGAGAAGAAAGTAAACAAGATTTTTGATCAGTCATAAGCACCAGAGTTTAAGAAACGTTTTAGGAATACATTGTACAAATGGGCTGAAACAGGTTTCTTATGTAACGCTATTACACAAGTTTAAAGGGAATGCAAAAACATGTTGATGCTGTAGTCTACCAGAAATACTGTAGCACATCCTAATTCAAGAAAGTGTTAGGTAGGCATCTTTAATCGCACACCTGAAGAAGGCTCCATGGCCAAAACATTGTGTTTTCTTTCTTCTCTTTTCAGCCTGGAAAAAAACTTATTACTTGTTCCTTTGCAGCCTACGCATGCTGACACAGCTACCCACCTGAACATCTTGTCACGGACGTCCAAAGGGACTAACCGTGGGGAGCAGGAGAGCGGAAAAAGACCCATATGCGTAGCGGCGAGACGGGAAAAAGGCCCGGGCTCAATAGTGCAAAGAGTTCAGGAATGCCGTATAGAAACCTATGCCCTCAGGGAGCGGACGTAGGGCGCCCTGGTGCTAGGCGGGTCTCAGGACATCCGAACGTCAATGCTGAGCGAGGACAGAGAGCAAGACCCGGAAATATATAGCCCAAGGGAAGGAGAGGGACAGGAAGGACAGCAGACCGGAAACTAGGGACAGGACAGAGAAGGTGCGCCCTCTGGCTGCAGAGGGCGTGACACATCTTTAATCAACTCTTTCTATTTAAAAAAATACTACCAGGTAAATGGATAAGACAAGATTGCAAAGTAGAGCATCAGAGGAAAGAGACAGAAGAGTTCCATTTATGTAATTGTCTACACTATATTATTTAATTTCATTTCATAATTACTAGTTATTCTCTATTCTCATGTGTGATGCTATAGTGTCTTGTTAAATAGGTGACCTATTTGGACAAATTAAAGTAAATATGACAGTGAGACCAAGATTATTTTCATTTGCTTTAGCAATATTACTCCTTAAAGTGGAAATTGTTTTATATAAACCACTGTGCAAATATCTTAACATCTTAGACATAATGAGGAATCGCAATATACTGTAGGTATGTTATGAGCATCACTGGTTTATTGAAAGTTTCCACCTGGTGTTTTCTATTATTCCAACAAAGTTAAACAAGTTGATTGATTTTAATACAGCTTCATTGGGTAAAGAAAAAAAAAACAAGTATGTCCTTTAGAGATATTTTATTCACAATATCTAGAATATTCTAAAACATGATCACAATAAGTATACATCTATGCTTTTTTCTAAGGAGTTTAAGGAGTTAAATTGCTAAAGCAAATGAAAAAGATCTCTCACTGTCCTGGTTACTGTAATTTGTCCAAATAGCTCATCTATGTCCCTTAACAAGACACTTCATCACCCAGCATCATATACAGTATGAAACGGAGATAGGCTCCGGCTTCCCTGTGACCCTGTATTGAATAAAGTGTAAGTTTTCTAGCCTGACAAGCAACAGAAGCAAGTCAGAATACACACTGGAAGGGACATCATGCAAACACAGGAAGACCGTACAAACTCTATGCAAATAGCATCTCAGGAATTGAACACAGGGCTCCAATGCTGCAAGGCAGCAATGCTAATGACTGCACCACCACAACTCCCTAATTAAATTGTCATAAAAGTCTCAATTAAAATGAGGATAAACTACTTAAATGTAACACTAAGGCTTAAGATGTATTCTGATTATTAATAAGCAAAATAACAACAGAAAATATCTTCATGTTAATAAGTTTGTGATCCCATAGATTTAATGCAGTAAATGCTGGCACCTTTTTAATCAGCAAGTCAGTGACATTTGAGTGTTTCTTTGCATGAATGGTGCGCTTCAAGTCCTGTCATAACATTTCAATAGGGTTGATGTCCAGACTTGGTCGATCCAAATTGCAAAATGTATTCTTCAGTAATCTTGCTGTAGATCTGCTTGTTTGTTTAGGACCATTGTCTGACTGCATGACCTATCTTCGGCTCAGCTTCAGTTGATTAATGGATGGCCTGACACACTCCTTCAGAATTTTCCAATACAATGTTAAACTCATGGTTCCATTGATGATGATAAGCCATCCAGGTCCTGAGACAGCAAAGCAGACTCTGACCATAATGCACCCACCATCATGCTTGATAGTCTGGATAATGTTCATCTTTTGGAGAGCAGAGTTTGGTTTTTCACCACACAGAACATTTCTCGTTATGTCCAGAAAGTTCAACTTTTGAATTGTCTGCCCAGAGAACATTGTTTCAATAGTTTTGTAGGTTTTCTACTCAATATTTGAGAATGACATGTCCTTTCTAAAGAAAATGTTGTTTTTTTGCTGAAATTCTGAATAGTTCCTGGGGAAGTCTCAGCAGGATGAAAAATCCTGGTTAGAATCATTTTAGTGTTGAAGATTTTCTGACAGTGGATGGACAGAGCCCAAAATAATTTTAGAAATTGTTTTATAGCCCTTTCTAGACTGATGACTGAGAGCATTAACTGTTCTTCCACTGAGGTCCTCTGAAATCTTTTTTTGATCATGACATAACACACTTCCTCCAAACTATATGAATGAATACCAAACTCACCAAGTTCCTGACCATTATGACAGGGCTGCCCAAACTCAGTTCTTGTTTATTTGTTACTGAAATATTCAGCCCACCTGGTTCAGTTAATTGTTAACATGTAAAATGTTAGATTCTAATGTACTGTATGTATCCTGAGACATTTATGACCCAGACATTGTTTGATAGATCTTAATTTAATTTGATAAGGTTCTGTAGTGGTGAGAGGCCACTGCATTAGATATTCATCATTGCGGATTCAATAGAAAAGAGAACAGCAGTAAATCACTAACCATAGGAACTACTGTACATGTCCCAGAAACAGTATGGCACCCAACAGAGCTCAAATATTAAAGTATAACTGCAAAACAATCCCAACACTTTCAAACTGAAGCATAAATAATAATAAATACATTAAAAACATCACTAAAAAAACAACACAGTGAAAATAAGGGTTATAAAAATTGTGATAACGTTAAATTATGACTACTGTTACACTAATTAAAAAAGGAAAATTGTCCCAGCTAGGGTGCACCCTGTGTTTGCTTCCAAGGCTAGGCTCCATCTCCCCTACCAACCCTGTGTTAAATGAAGAGGTTAGAAAATGGGGAAAATGGAAAATGCATATGTCATCGGGTGAAGAGGAAGTAGGCATGAGGGTTATGTTTACTTAACTTAGGAATACAATGACCAGTGTTTTTCTTGGGCACAGTGTTTTTTTTGACTAGACGGTATTTGAGTAGACGCCCACGAAAGACCACACAGTCGGAGATGTTGTGAGGATTGTGGAGCTGCTGAGTCAGTGGAGTATTTTTTTTTACCTGTTTTTGAGGTAGAAGGCATCGTCATTTAGTACATCATCCTTTTATTGTGGGAAAGCTGTCAGTATGCAGTTAAGTATAATTGATGTCAGTAATGTTGAAAAGGCAGATCAGTGGTATCCTGCCACTGAAGAATGGACTGTATAAATTAGTCCAATTGTAATGCATACTGTAGTAAATGTAAATGATCATCTCCAGAATTTTTATCTGGTAACACGTTAATATTATTTTAAATGTAAAAAAAAAGTAAGTGGGGGCAGCATGGTGGTATAGCATTGCTGCCTCGCTGCGTTGGGGCCCTGGGTTCCATATCCCAACCTGGGGTGCTATCAGTGTGGAGTTTGTATGTTCTCCCCTTATTCTCATGGGTTTCCTCCAGGTGCTCCAGTTTCCTCCCACAGTCCAAAAACAAAACTGCTAGGTTAATTGGCTTCTGGGAAAATTGGCCATGGTGTGTGTGTGTGTGTGTGTCTATATTTGTGTGTTGTCCCATCTAGGGTGTACCCAGCCTTGTGCCTGTTGCAGGATAGGCCCTCTGACCCTGAATTAGAAGAAGCAGTTAGAAAATAGATGGATGGAAATGTAAGTGGTCTGAAATGCTATTTAATACCACTTGGTGTCACACTAAGTCAACCTTTTTGTATTTTCTGTGGCTCTGAAATTTACTTTAGAGATTTAAGTACAATTGCCCATTTTCCAATAAATCCTCTTCTTTTTCCAGTATTGTGCCTTTATAGATAAAATTTGTATAACACCAGATAAACGCTATCACTCTGTGAGCTCTGTGAGGGTGCAAACAGAGAGATCAGAAAGATTGTGGCTGTTAGAGGTGAAATAGGAAGCTATGGGTTTGGAGAGGTCTTATATCCTCACAGCTCTGACGTGTTCCCTGAAACGGTCTGCCAGTCTCCTTCCTGTCTCACCAGTATAAATAGCTCGGCATTTTCTGCAACAGATGCAACAACAGACTCATCTCCTTCTAAATCCTCTCTATTCATTTGAATTTTTTTTTCACTTACCCTCCTATTCTCCCCAATTTTGGACACTCATCCTCACCTGTTCCATGCCCAGTTGCTCGCTGCATGTATCTGCTATTTCCCCTCTTTCCCTCACACCTGAAGAAGGCTTCACAGCTGAAACATGATGTTTCATTTATTTTCCTTTCAGCATGGAATAATCTTGTACTTACACTTTACTCACTCTTTGTTCTGCCTCATGTCTTTCACCTCTTCTGTATGCTCTTCACAGGCTACCTGTCTGTGCTTGCATCTGACTTAAGATGCTTATGCTTAAATGCTGCTCACTCTATATCATCTGTCTACAAGCTCTCTACTATCCTTATGCCTCTTCTCTATATTCATATTCAGTTAGTTATTGAGTTGACCCATGTTGTTTTCTCTCCTATGTCTCATGGTCCCTGCTTCCCTGTGGTGGAACCTGATTCCTAGAAGAATTGCAACTTTGCCAGCTACTGTATACTCACTTTTCCAGACCCAGATGTTCACGCTTCAGCAGTATTAGTTAGGATTTCTCTCTGCTGTATTATGTTATGTTGTATTATGTTTTACTTACTATTATACTATATGTCTAATTATTTTTGTTTATACCACCCTACTTTGTTTTGTATTAGGCAGGCGGTTTATTTGTCTTTGCCCTCATGGTACAATTGCTAGATGGGTGCGATAAGATATTGACAGTGACTTCACAGCTCAGTGTGTGGAAGATCTCCCTGCCTAGGGTCCGTAGCATAGAAAATTCTCCTCTTCAGACAGGGGGGAATCAAAGTTTAGGTGAGTCCTGGCTTTGTTCATCAGAATCAAACTGAACAAAAGACTTCTTAAAATACTAACAATCATAGTCTATAGAGAAGGGTGCTACTTCCATCATCTCTCAACATCCTACTCCTGCTTTGAGTATGCTGACACACCCTTCTACACAAACTCACATTCAGCCTTCCGGTGAAGCAAACAATAGCATAATTATCTGCCAAAGGATAAACTGTTGACACACAGGTGGGTTTTTACATATCCAAAGTTCTGAGGCCAGCTACAGTACAGTATGTGTTGGTTCTAGTGGTAACATCTCTTATTTTTCTTGGTAGGGCCAGCTGCCAGAGGAGTTATCTAAGTAGGTAAGCAGCCTTCAACTGAGTGGAGAAGCCAAATGTTTGCCTTTCTGAATGAAAACTGCCAAGCGCATGTGACTAGCACTGTTTTTCAATGATAGACAGTGAAAACTATAGCTCCAGAGAGAGACAGAAGAGAAGAAAAGAAGATAGGAGTGGTCGAGTTCCAGTTCTGCACAACATGAATTCCACTTGAATTCCTCATTGGCAGTCCAAAACCACTAAAAGGCACTAAGGGAGTTAACATTAGGGAAGAGGACTGTATTTTTCATATTTGTGTACATCTTTATTTTTTCCTTTGTGACAGGCAACGTTTTGCTCATTCTTGTTTTTATTTGGTGCTTTACTATGTATGGACAAGAAGTTTCTTGCTTTTAGTATCAGTTTAGAGTGTGGATGTGCTGCTGGGGAATTATTAATTTTATATAAAGACCTGTGTCTACTGAGTGTTCTATGGTTTGTCTACTGTAATTCAACGGGGAAGATTGGATGCAATACAGGACTCATTCTAATTGTACTTCCATTTTCGAACTGCTTTTTCCAATACGGGGTCACCCGGCAACTTGTGCCTTCACCATGGATGGGACACCAGTTGATTGCACAGCACAGACGCAGACAAGCACACACTCACATCAGGGTCAATTTTCCTAGAAGCCAGTTAACCTACCAGTGTGCTTTTGGACTGTGGGAGGTGACTGGAGCACTGGGAGGAAACCCACACAAACACGGGGAGAACATACAAACTTCACACACATAGCACACCAGGGTTTAAACCCAGGGTCCCAGTGCTGCGAGGCAGCAATGCTAACCACTACTCCAGTCTTCATGTTTGTTATTAAATTAAATGTTTGCCTATATACTTCACAATCACGACATTTGCTCATGGAAAATTAAAGAAGCTACATGACCTTGCTTGATGTTCCCTGAC
The DNA here is from genome assembly GCF_055471065.1 of Atractosteus spatula. Classification (NCBI taxonomy): domain Eukaryota; kingdom Metazoa; phylum Chordata; class Actinopteri; order Semionotiformes; family Lepisosteidae; genus Atractosteus; species Atractosteus spatula. The sequence continues at coordinate 36,329,559 of NC_142707.1, forward strand.
CTGTGTTTTCATTATTTGGCTTGAATCACTAGCATGTTCTCAAACTGGTGTTAGGACTGAGTTATAGTCCAGCACAATACTGAGTATTGATTGTCTCTCAATATTTTATCATTTTTTATGTGTTCAAAAAACCACACATGAAGACATTGTCTTTAAAATATAAAAAAATATATTTTAAAAAATATTTTTTAATATAAAAAATATATTAAAATATAAACAATAATAACAATGGGCTATCACAAAATAAGGATTATGCCTTTGATATAACTATCATACTGTAAATCAGGATAAGATAGCTGTTTAGTTAACATGATATGTAAAGGTCATAAGAGACATTTCATGACAGTCTTACTGCCAGTGCCAGATTTTTGTCTTTAGGACAAAATTTAGAATTCTGCCATTAGGACCCGACCACTCTGGGCTGTAAAGAAGGAAATTGGAAATTCTTGTTTTAACTGCATTCCTTAGGGAGGTGTGGGGAATGTCCTGTTGCCCTCAGTCACATAACCACTTGGGAGAAGAGGATCTAAAGGTCAAGTGATAGTTTAAAAACCAGGAAGCAGAGGATTCCAAGTTCTGTCTGATCTGCTTTCTGGAGATGAAGAGCAAATTCTGTTGTGTGATTTCAACAGAGGGAGAAGGAAATGATTGACTGAGGAATAGTAGAATGTACTTGGGAGTGTTTTGAGAGAGCCTGAGTTTTCATTTTACTAAGACTGTTTTGGGAGAAGTCTCAGAGCTAGAGACCTTGTTTAGGAAGCCAGTAAGCACCTTAGCTGCCCAATGTGTATAATGAGGAACTTTACTGAAGTCTAGTTAGGAGCTCAAAGAAGAGCTAGGATTTTGTTTGTGTTATTGGACACTTTTCCAACACTGTAAATAGTCAGCCCTGGTTCTTTGCCTTACAGCTGTGTTTGTGTCCAATTCCAGAGATCCACCTACTTAAAAGATGACTTGCTACTGCACCCTATCCTGCTAAAGCCATTAAAAGGGAAATGAAAGCTCAAAAGGGAAATTAAAGAGGCATGGTCAGAGCAAAGCAAGGGTCAGATGCAGGGAACATAGTGTAAAACAGTTCAAAGCAAAGGGCAAATCCAGAAGATACAGTATAGTAGTAATATCAGGCAGAGTCTGAAGCCGAGAAAACACAGAGAAATAAAGAGCACCGGGGGTGATTTGAAAGACAAGGTACAAAAACAAGCAGAAGTCAGGATTATAATAAGGTTAGGGAAACATAAACTGAGATTAGAAAGTCTCAGAAACTAAACCTTAAGACACAGCTCTGAGTTCTGTCAGATCCAAGTTTTTATGTTCTGAACCACTTGATAGGGGTGTCGTCGTAAATCGTCTCCAGGTGGCCTAAGTATCCTGTCAATTGGTATCTGCAGCACTTGGTGCTGAGAGACAGGTTGAGAGGTGAAATAATCCACTTCTGTGTCAATACTAGCGTGCCCAACTGCTCATCATGGGGGGTGGGGGCATGACAGTGAGGACCAGAAGGTGCCAGGGGTACGTTCAGTGAAAATATTCATTGTGTAGAGAGGCTTAACATCCAGCTCCCACCAAGACATCATCCTCACTAACCTCCTCATTGGTGGATTGTACAGAGCAGCCCTGTAAAGGATCTTTGTCAGAGTATAGAGTTATGAAAGGTGATTCTCCATCTAGTGAAACAGAACCAGAATGTATTCTAGTACAGTTCCCTGTCCCTCATAGGCTCCCATTTTCTTGTAGCCTATATCCGATGAGTCCTGTCTGAAAATAGCTATTTCTCAACAACAGAAATGGCAGATACAGTATGTGTCAACAAATAATCATCCAGGAATAACACACCCAGGCAGATAGAAGAGTGCAGCCCCCTGTATCATTAGGAGAGAAACCACTAAAATACAGAAGAGGGTGTAACTTTCAGCAGTTTAGAGGAAGGAAGCTGATGCTTGGGGAGTTGTCAAAAACAGGAGATTGGATCGGGACAGACACAGCCAACAGTGAGCACCCTAAAGTTAACAACTGTTATCAGTGATCCAGAGATACCAATTCCTTTGGCAATTGACCCCACAGAACAGCAGCACCAAATTGATTCCAGCTTCCTCAATCTTGCACAACATTGACAAGTTGGGGAGAAACAGCAACTTCACCAAAAGTTCTGGAGTGTAGATTGCCCTAAGGTGGTGCTTCTTCCCTGTGCAAAGCCGTGAAATATTGAGCATTCTTGATCCTTACAGGTGAAGACTGCTTGCTTCTACCATCAGTATAGACCTAGCAAGCCTCTCTTACAACCACCTGTAAGAGAAGACGGTGAAAATGAAAAGGTGCCAGTCAGTAAAATGGCAGAAAACATTTGCGAAAGACAACAGCAGTATTTATTATTGCACTTGATGACACATTGATATAAATAACTTGTCATTTTCTGCCACTGTTGGAAGATATTGTGATTCCTGTCAGATAAAATATTAAGTTTGCTGCCTAAGGCCTCTGGCCTCTGGATGGCATAATAAAGAGGATCAGAAATGTAGCAGAAACGTTTGCGAACAACACTGAAGAAATTGGAAATGACATAAGATGAAAAAATTGACAACATATGATGCAATAATTGGGAAGTAAATGAGAGTTGTAAAGCTTCCTGAAGATAAAATCAGCCACCTCTCATGTCACATTTATCATTAATCAAGAAAACTGTGTTCTAAAGTTTTGAATTCAGAGCTTAATATTAGATGAATATGTACTGTAGGTCTACTGTATGAATTACCTTGTTGCTTGTCCACTTTGTGTCACAGAGTGACAAAAGTGAGTGCAGGGCAGTGGTTTGGGAGCCATATAGACTTTGAGTATGCATATAATGGTCAGTGTTTTTGTAGTTGGACTTTTTGTCTGTCTGTTTCGTTTCATTCTTTTAATCAAGGTCTTTAAGCTTTCCTGGCACAAACAGCAGGACAGGGTCAAACAACCAAAAAAATTAAATGACGCGTTATTTGCCTAGTTGCCCATTAATTACCTTATAGTCAGTGACGAGTGACGAGAGGGGTTAAGGAACACAGGGACAGAGACGAAGCACAAGGAACAAAAGAGGAGGGGACAATGCACCATTACACCTGGTCAACTGCATACAGTCAGTTTGTTAATTAGCCCTTCCTCCACCCAATCACGAGAACGCTTACTGTATGTCAACCCTGAGCCTTTGCCGGGAAGAGTACTTTATATATAAGCCTCAGCCAAGGGGCTTCATGACCAGAAGGATTTGGAACAGAGGATTTGCACCACAGGACACAGCAGAGGATCCAGAGATGAGGAGGGATTCAACAGAGAGCTGCAGAGAAAGGTTCAAGTATTGTCTTCCTCCCCTACTCTGTCTTTGTTGCTGAGAGATAAGGAAGAAGGAGCACAATGAACCATGTTGTTTGGGGCTATCTGGTCTGGAGAGAAGACTATAGGCAATTGAGGGACTGTGCAGAATTTCATCTCTTTCTTCAGTGTGATGAAAGAAGATGCTAGGATAGGTGACTGAGTTGATTCAGAGAACACAGGATTCTCCTTTCTGGGAGTCTGGGTAAGGTGAAAATAATCTGCCTTTCACTCTTGTCTGAGGCTGTGGAGTATCAACATTTAAAAAGAGTACTTAGGAGTATGTGGGCATTCTACTGTTCCTTAAATTCTCTTCTCTTCTAGAGATATAAAGAGTCTCTGATTAACACCAATTCAGAAACAGGAATGCATCAGCTTCAGGGCATGTTTACTTCTAAATTATCTCATCCCTCCATCAGCAGTGGTCCAGGGTATTACTGTTCCTCTCTCTTCTTCAGAACCTTCCTCCTTTAGCACCAGTTTAGGGAATCACCAAACTTTCTGATCTTATTCTTGTTCTGAGGCACATACAGTACATATTCTTCCTCCTGCCAAGGAATGGGGTAGACTGTCGATCGTGTTCCCAAGTGGCTTCTTTACATACTCCTTGAAGAGTTATGCACCTGCAGTGATTCTGCTTGAGTCTTCTCCAATTATTTTTACGTTCTCCAAACTTCCATGGTGATTCTTCGGCCACCTGCTCCTTGATCTCACTCCCGTGCACGTCCATCACAAGCACTAATTGAATAATGCCGAGCCAGCTAACAATTTATCTTCATAATAACAAGTACTTTAATGTAAACCTTGTATATCACCTGCATTTTTCAAGGAATTGCTTTGTGCATTACAGTATATGGGTTGGTGAGATTTATTTTTTTCAGTAAACTGACATTGCTGTACACTCAGTCATCTAAAGCAAATATTTTTGGCAAAGGCAGCCAGTCTGCACTCATGAAAATATTTTGTTTTCTGCTCTTTGAAGTTACAGCCAAGCTGCTGATTTAAAACAGCAAGCTAGAAGATTTTGTCTACAGTGCCAGCTGTAATGTGGCATACAGGAAGGAAGCCTTTTACTCTGAAAGGAATGGCAAGAGTTTGAGGTGGGGCTTTGTTTACATGAAAACTTCTTTTTTTACACAGAATTAGGTAAATATGGAAAACACAAACATGATTAAATTCATGTTCTTGTAACAGTAAAAAGAAAATGGAAGAAGGGCACACACATACACATCATACTTATTCAGTGTGTTCTACTCTATCAGGTGGTGTATAATATGTTATGTACAGTTTTTGTTTAACAAATATAAAGTCTTTTAAGTCTAGGTTTTAAGCAAAAATAGGACACTTCATTGAAAATGTTCAGTTGTGTCAGATACAAAAGCAGAGAAAGCATTAACTATGGACTTGTTATGCCATTATAATGAGCATCAAAAGAAACACTCTGATTATGCGTGTTACTGGACACAGGTGATGAGGTTATTTGGGCTCTTGAAAAAATCGAGAAATAAACTTGATCAGGACGATGACTTGTCAGCACCTTGGCATTATCAGTGTCGGGGGCTGCTTTAATTCAGCTGTCACTCATCGTCTTGGCTGTTCACAGCCAGATATTTATAACCTGGTAAGATGTTACAGACAAACACAATCAATAACAGGTCATGATCTGGGACACCGGGAGTCATGACAGCTCACCAGGATCAATATAACATCATTCAAGTATGATGGTATGGGCGGGAATGAAATCAAGAAATCTACTTGGCAGTGATTGATTTTAATCTGACTGCATGACCTACAGTAATCAAGGCGAGGATAGCTTGCCTGCTGCCCTTTCTTGTGTGCTCATTCTAATGTGACAACACTCCAGCAGGCCAATGCACATTCTCAAGCTGTTCACGTAACAAAGACTCTATCATGACATGGGAATGTGAGAGTTATGCTGTAGTTGACTTCTTGCCAGATTTGAGCTCCACTGAACATTTACAGAATGAGCAGAGATGAGTGTGTACCGTATCTAGGACCTGGAAACTGGTGAACAGGCACTTTCTTGTTGAGGATCTGCAAGAGGCAATGTGGTTCAAAGCATGCCTAGCAGTTTTTTTAAATACCCAGTATTTATACAGTGCCTTGCAAAAATATTCAGATCCTACCAATGATATGCTATTTTGTGAAATTACAAAATGATGTATATACATTTAAAACACTAATTTCTTTTAATAAACTAAAGAATTCTAAGGGTAAGGTAAGTTACAGTTAAGGTGAACAAAAGCTAAAAAAATAAAATATATTAATATTCAGACCTGACTATTCAATATTTGGTGGAAGCACCTTTGGCAGTATTTACAGGAACAAGCTATTTTTGGGTAAGTCTCTGTCAACTTTGCATACCAGCCTGGTGCAAATTTTGCTCATTCTTCATGGCAGATTTGTTCTCAAGTTGCTCTAGATCACTTGTGGCTGGCGGTTTGCAGTTTTCCCCACAGTTTCTCAAGATTTGAGTCAGGATTTTGATTGGGCCACTCAAGGACATCCACTTAAATATTTAAGCCACTCCAGCATTAGCAATATAAACAACTGTATCACAGTACCACCCTTTATTATATTTAATGTGTTTGATTTCTTTCAAATTCTTTATTCTTAAATATTTTAACATAAAATATTTTCCATAGCCCAACGTTAGACTAATTTAACTGCTAGGCAAAATACAACCAACAGTGTGTCTTTTTATGGAGTTTACAACGAAAGTATAGGGGGGGTGACACTCATCCCAGCTGTTCTATTAATCACCCCTGATGTCATTTCCTAAATAAAAAACTTAAAAACAACATCAATACCCTATGTAAGCATTTTGTCCTTCAAATGAATTTTTTACATCCTTCTCCACTCCATATCCACCTTTATTCACTTATCACTCTGCAGGGGGGGTCCCAGCCTTCTTGTCCTGTGGCCAGAGGACTGGTCCTCAGCCAAGTGGGTTGAGCCAACCGTTACTTTTACTCAACACTTTTTCAATACACTTCATTCTTGGGTGTTAAACTTAATTATTATGGCATACAGGTAAATTTACACTATTAATATTATAATAGAGTGAATCTAGATGCAATGGGTAAAACCTGGCATGTGTCAGCATTTCCAGCTTTGGAAAGACAGGAAAAGGGTACACAATAAGACAGCAAGGTAAAGTGGAAGACAAAAGGCTCCTTGGAAGAGAGCTCCTTGATCACCAGATCAAGGAAGATCACCAGATCACCCAGGAAGACCAGATTCAAGCTAAATAATCGAACCTTGTTAAGACAGCTTGCTGTTCTGTGGTTTTAAGGAAACTCTGATTTCCTGAGTAAAGAATCCCTCAGTTAAAAATAGCCTCTCCTGTTTACTGGGTAGATTTTTAGGATAGGGAGATAGGATCCAATTCGTTTTACAGCAACTGGGTTTATATAGAGAGATTTTTCTGCAGTTTGAATTTGCTTTGTATTTGTATTTTATTTGCTTATTTCTCCTTTCGACCTTTGTAGGGGTTATTTAAGTCAAATACCTTTTTTTTCTGGGTGATTAGGATCTTAGGCATCTGGGAAGCCTAATTTGAAAGTGAGTAAATAGTGCAGCTTGTGTTCTGTATGTTTATGTTGTGTGTAGTTTATTGTATGTAATCATAATTAATAAATATTTAACCCAGTGTTCCTGAATTATTACTCTTGTTACACAAGCTGTGCCAGAGAATGAAGAACTCATGTGCCTCTAACTATACCAACCACATAGGTATATTCTGTGTAAAAATGTTTAGAAGCTGGGGGTTATTATTATTTATTTTAATAATTGATTTATCCTATTTGTTATTTCCTGATAATCTATAGAACAATATTAATGAATCATGGTATGAAATCCTTTTGCATGTTTTTCTTAAGTCATAAATCATTTCTGCCAAACTGAAGTTTACCAAAACTATCGCTCATCTACTGCATGCTTTAGATCTGTAAAATCCTCACATTTCTCATTTACGTCAGTGTTGTAAAAGGTAAAGAAAGGTCTTCAGCATGAGGTTTTCAATTTGTTTTATTCTTAACAGAGAAATGCTCACTTTTAAAACATAAAAAGTCAAAAGAACATTAAAAGCATATTATATAGAATATAAGATGATGAAGCATAGTTGAAAAAATAGATAAAAACTAAATTTTTGTTGTGAAAAAACATGACCACACAGCTTTTCAAATGAACATTGCGTTAATTAAAGGTGTGACAAAAGAAACTATGTAGTCGTAGGGCAACCATACAAAAAATGACAAGCAGTGTAGCAGACAAATCCACCCCAATAGAGGAGCTCATTGGGGACCCATCTGTGTTTGTTTTTCCCCAATCACACTCACTTTCAATTTTTTCACACTACACATCCCTCAAAGAAAGCTAACACACTTTTTTTTTGTTTCACACAAATACACACAATTCATGGACTGGTATGTATTGACCCCTGCTCAGGTCTTTGCCATTGCCAGAGGGCCAACAGCCAGAAAGGCAACCTCTGCCACTTCTTCCTCTGATTCAGGGCCCTTGTGGCTTCTCTTCCTGCTCTCTGGTCTTCACCTAGGTATTCTGAAAGCACAAGATCAGCCCTTCACCCTGCCTGCATCAGGGCTGGGGAATACAGCTGAGTCTCATGCTGTCCAGACGCACATCTATGCACATGCACATGTATGCATACACTACCTCCCAGTAGTATTGTGGGCAGCCCCTGCAGCTCAGCAACCACTGTCCAGTCAGTCACAAACATTAGCATTTTCCCCACACATGTTTCTGTATTTTAGACTCATTCACATTTTTAACTCGAGTATAACTATGCAGGAGAGCCCAAAAGTCTGAAAGTCTGACAACCCATCATTAGGACCTCTACGATCCCACAGATCTCATAAACCATTCTCACAAAGACACAGGTCACAGTGCCTCAGCTTCTGTGGCCAGCAAACATCTGCTGCCCATAAGCTTGCTTTCACCACTCCCTCTCTCGAAGCACTGGCTCATGATGTGGACTCCATTCTCATCAGATTTCACACCCCTCCACAGCTTTTCCAGCTCAAAGTGCTCCGGCCCTATCTGGCTGCTTTCTGTACACTTCAGTGATATCTGACTCTGTAGCACATGCAGCCCAGTGTTGCCACTTTCCAGGCAAACGCACTCAGGGAACATCCCTACAGCTGCCAGCGCCTCCCTCGCATGCCCAGCCTGCCTGCATCAATCACAATCAATCCTGCACGGCATGTTTGTGAGAGTTCTCCGCTGACATGCATTGCTTTTTAAGGATAAGTGGTTTTCCATCTCTTTAAATGGACTGAGAGAGCTCCGCAGTCTCTCTGCATCCCGTGAGAACCCATGCAGTCTCTCTAGAGAGAGAGAGATCACTTAGGCTGTATAAATAGGACAGCCCATAAATGTAGTTTAGCAAGCTATTCTCTACAGCTGTGGCTTCCAAACAGACAGTGGGTCATGGCATCTCACTGGAGTCACTGTGCTGTTTTTATAAAATACCCCTCTGTTTAGAAATATCTGAAAAAACATTTTAGGTAAAGTTTATAAGCTGCTCTAATAACCCATCAGGCCCAGGATTATCTAAATCATGTAGCACAAAGCAGGTTGAGAGTACATTCAGATTCCTAAGGAGACAAACCTGAATGTAACAGTAGGGTAAAAACTACATAAAGTGATAAAGTAGAACAACTGCTTTTGAGAACTGAGTTAGAAAGAATACATCTACATAAGTGCAAAATACATTTCGCTTTGATTTTCAAAATTTGATTAAGAAAGACTAATAAGGAATAATTAAAAGAAGTGTAAAAAGTTAGCCAGAACCACTTAACCATAGTTAACCAATGTTTAAGAGAGAAAAGAACACTTTAACACTAAATGGTTCAACCCGCATACGTTAAAGCTATGAACTCGAGACAAAACAGAAAAAAAACAACAACAAATCTATTGCTGAACAAGCAATCATAATACACTAGAAATATGATTTATAATGTAAGCAGATTAGGAATTAGCAGAATGATTTGTATACATTTGCTGCTGTTGCAGAGATGAAACATGAAAAGTAGGAGAGGTGTTTTACCTAATGGATAAATGATTTATTCCTTACTCAGAATCAGCTGCCTACAAGCATATTCAGCTCTGCATTCTATTGTATCTAATTTACTAATGAGTTTCTTTTGAATTTAATTAATTTTAATTAACTTTATTATGAACCCAGTAAGACATTTTCATAATTGCCCATGGCAAACGTTAATCACTCTTGTACCGAAAAGGAAGCACTATACAATTACCGATAACCTTTTGTGGTGGGAATACCCACCACTGAATTACAATATTCTGATAACAAAAATACTGTTTATTGGAAATTATTAAAGTAAACCCCAACTATTGGTAGGTAAAGATGTACTGTACATGCCTACAACATCTAGGTGGTGTTTAGTTCTGTTCCATTCACAGTTTTACTTGTAGCTCACTTACTCAACTCCATTTCTGAATCCAGTCCGGGATTAAAGTACTTGGGAAGTGCAGGAGTGACAGGCAGGATATGGCAGTGCTACTGCTATTGCAGTTAAGAAGCACATGCACTCCCAGATAATGCCACATCTTGAAGAGCAGGTCATTTTCATATTGTGCCCTAAATTCAATCCCTCTGTGTGCCCTGTCTTGTCATTCTCTCATTGTACATTGCAATATCTGTCATTTACATATCTGTCGTCAGTTACTTTTCTGTAAATGATTATGAACTGTCCCTCATAATTTGTTTTGCCAAATACTGCATTATTCTTGAACACTAACTTATCTGCTAGTGTAACACATCAACAAAGATCTAACTGCAATATGTTTTAAAATAACACATATTGAATAAGATGTAAACAATTTTACATCTAGAATATCTGTGATAGTGACATTTTAATTGAGTACTTTTAGTAAAAATGGGCAGGGCCTTTGAACCACAATGTAGTGATATGAGATTCTATAATGTAGAATATCCTGTTCATAACTTACTGTATGCTGACATTAAATATTCTTAAATTAGTTTATTTTAATAACTGTTTCTTCTTTCCAAGTTCTCCAATGCGAAAAGGTAAAATCTAATTGATGTTGTGGTATCATTCTAAGACTGTCATGATAGTTGAATATTTAAACTTTTTGGACTTATATCTTGGTTTAACTGTGGATGGCTTATCCGTGGGTTACTGTGGTTTCACCATGAATTACAGTATAGGACTACATTGCATGACAGGAATAATATGGATAATTTATGAAGACTTTGTTGCAAAAATGACAAGCTTTTTCTTTGGCTCCTATTTATCAGTCTAAATCATACAAGTATTTGAAAATGTAAACCTGTTTTTTGAGTATGTCCCTGTTTTTGTCTCTATTCAATATAGTACATTACAAAATAGATATATAAATCTATTTATAGATGTTAGTGGATATTACACTAATGTTAAGAAGAAAAATAGGGGAACAGTTAAATAAAAGTACCTGAGCAGTAGGTAAAATTTGAGGCAGTTGAGTTTTTTTTATTCTGTGACACAGCTATCTTAATAGGGTAATTAAATCAAATATACTGTTAGTATAGTGGTGAGTATCCCCGCCTGTCACATGGGAGACCAGGGTTCGATTCCCTGACGGGGAGGTACATTGTGTGGGGTGGAGAGGTGGCTCTGTGCCTGTGGCTGGAAGGTTGCTGGTTCAAATCCTACAGCAGGCAGAGGAATCCTCTTCTGTTGGGCCCCTGAGCAAGGCCCTCAACCTCAACTACTCCAGGGGTGCTGTACAATGGCAAACCCTGTGCTCTGACCCCAGGCTCTCTCTCTATCTGTGTGTCTCATGGAGAGCAAGCTGGGGTATGTGAAAAGATAACTCCTAATGCAAGAAATTGTAAAGGGTTAATAAAGTGATGATATTATTATTATTATTATTGTTATTATAGAAATGTATCAGTGGGTGAGAACATTTTTAGTCTGAGGAAACATCTTGTATGTAAAACTGGGGGTGAAAAAATCACCATTCAGCAGGCAAATGATTCGCAACACAAGGTCAAAGCTACATCAGAGAGATTTCAAAATAAAAAGGGAAATGTACTTGATTGACCCAGTCAAAGTCCTGACTTCAATACTATTGAGCATCTATGGAAAGACTTAAAAACTGCTGTCTACAAGCAACCCCAAGCAAATTGAGAGAGCTGAAACTAATCTGCCAAGTCAAATGGGCGAAAGCTGCACCAGGCTAGTGTGCAAAGTTGTAGAGACTTAACCAAAAAGACTTGTGGCTGTAATTGCTGCCAAAGATGCTTTAACGAAATATTGAGTTCCTTGGTCGGAACACTTGTGCAATCAGCTTCATCATAATCATACTTCGTTTTTTTTTTGTCTCTTTAGTTTTTGCTGACATTTACAGGAAGTTATCTGACTCATCAAGGTCTTGAGTTTGAGTATTTAGATTTTAGATAAAGAAATGATGTTGCATGCAGCACTTGATGATTTCACAAAACGGAACACCACAGGAAAGGTCTAAATACTTTTGTAAGCCGCTGCAAATTAGTCAGTTTTGCACCTTGTGCATCCATTTCCCAAACTAACCATTATGAGGTCACATTTGGGTGGTGCAGTGTCTCTGTGGCTAAGGATCTGCAGTTGTGGCTGGAAGGCTTGACCCTGCGCTCTGACCCCAAGCTTCTCTCCCTGTCTGGAGAGAAAGTTGGGGTATGCGAAAAGACAAATTCCTAATACAAGAAATTGTCTATGGCCAATATACTTATCTTATCTTACATTTGGTGGAAAACGAGGCAGAAAGCTGTACCGTTTTGGGAACAATGTACCTTGGCTAACAGAGACGGAACAAGTGAGGGAAACTTTTGTATTTTCTTATTGACAAAAATCACCAAAGGTGAAAAAATGCTACTCCTGCCTTTCCCACCAAAAGGGCAAGAAGAGCTACTAGAGCTCTGTACCAGAGAAAGAGAAGGTGCTGTTGCTCCTCCGAGGCCCAAGCCAAAATAGGCGATTTATATTTTATACTGAGTTCAGTTTAGTTGTAATTGTCAGTGGTGATCAATTAGGGCAATAGGAATGTGTCATAAGAAATTGAAAAGGCCCTTTCTCCTACTCTTCTTTTAAACTTATTTGAAAAAGTCTCTCTGATTTTATTATTACCCCCTCATCTGTAGAAGATTACTAGACCTAAAGATAATACTGCATTTTATGGGTTCCAAATAGACTTGTTTAATAAACTTAGGACTCTCTCCTCTTCCCACTTTGGGACATATTTTTAGTTATTGTAACAACCGCGGGTTTCGGTACAGAATGGAGCAGGCATGGGACTCAGGGAATGGGGTTGAACAACATATTTATTAACTCGAACTGGGGAAAGGTACACACACACAGGGACAGGGGTTACAGCGCTGCACCTTCACTGACACACAGACACGAAGGGAAGAGGCTGTCTCCCAGCCTCCACCCCACTATATACAGTCCTGTAGTCCCGCCCCCAGGCGATGTTACCAGCCCGCCTTGCGTGCACATGGCTAAAGCGTCCTGCGTGGCACTACATTGCCCCCGGCTGAAGAGTCGAGAGTCCCGCCGACCCCAGACCGTCCCTCCAGGCTGCACACACAAGGCAGGCTGCTCCGCAGGCTCCTCCTGCTAGCTTCTCCGTCTGGGCAGGCTCTCCATCCATGCCAGGACCCTCCATCTCGGCTAGGGCTCTCTCCCAGCGCGTTGGGCTTCTCACCGTGCCACTCCAGGCCTCTCACCGCTCAACTCCATCCCACTGCTGACACCAATGTAACGACCGCAGGTTTCGGTACGGAATGGAGCAGGCATGGGACTCAGGGAATGGGGATGAACAACACATTTATTGACTTGAACCAGGGAAAGGTACACACACAGGGACAGGGGTTACAGCACTGCACCTTCACTAACACATAGACACGAAGGGAAGAGGCTGTCTTCCAGCCTCCGCCCCACTATATATAGTCCCTTAGTCCCGCCCCCAGGCGCTGTTCCCAGCCCGCCTTGCATGCGCATGGCAAAAGTGCCCTGGGTGGCGCTACATTATATTTTCAATTTCCAGTAACTCTCACAAATTTAGAGAGAGCAAAAGTGGGAAAATCATACAATATGTCTCTTATCCAGTAACTAGAGTTATCCATGCTCTACTGCTATTAATAAAAAGTGGGGGCTGACTGCCTCCATGCTTCACTTTGCTTTTAACTGGAATAAAGAATTTAAAAGATCAAGGATCTACCAGTATATATTAAGGGAAAGAAATATTAATGTTTTTGCAGAGCTGTTACCAAATTAAACACTTATACTTGTTGCAAAGAGAATACTTCTCAAAAATAGTAAATGCCCAAGTTTTTGATTTGATATGACATCTAGGACTCTTAAAATCTCTTGAGTGATCTACAGTGAGGGTGACTGATTTAATCAAATCAGTGTACGTAGGCAAAAAGTACAGTATAATGTCCATGTTCATAACATTAGCTCTTTGCCAAAGGCTGCATTCTGAATACCACACTCTTTAGTTGGCAACAGTGCTACAGAACTCTGCTCTGGACAAAACACACCTTAACTGTCACCAGTAGAGCAAGGCTCTTCAGTAGGACCTGGCCACTGGAATAGTATTGTGAAACCTGGGCTCTATATCTCAATCTGGACAAAACTAACATGACTTTTAAAAACAAATAGCCGGATTACAAGAGAAGAAAAACAAAAAGAGAAGAAGCTCTAGTTTAGAATAAACCACTGCACATGGAAACACACAGTAAGCTATTGCTATCTGGGCCTATTGATGAGATTCCTGGGACCTGGGAGATTCAGCCTAACTGCGAAACCACCAGCTGAAAGGCATGCAAGGCTAAGAATAACAGGACTTATCACCTGAATTATCTTCAATAAAGATTCTGAAAAAGCAGGTGGACGATGTGATTCTGCCCAGCCTCTTGTACAACCATGAAGTCTGGGATTAAGCTATTTAAGAAAATATTAAGGATCAATATTTTCCATGTGTGGTTGCTAAGTGATTTTAGTTTAAAATAAACTGAATAGATGAACAGATATTTATATCACAGAAAGTGCCCTAGAGGATGAAAGTTGTAGTTTATGAGAATGCTGTTGCTATGAATTATGGCTACAAATATTGTTTAGGTTTTGTCAAATCACTTGGAAGGCAGACTTTTTTTTACCACTTCTAATTCACCAAAACTTCAAACATGCAAAAGGCAAAAGCAGAAACCATAAGGCGGTTCTCTCACAGGAGTTGGGATTCAGCAAGAGCTAATTAATGCTCACACCCTTGTTAGATTAGAAAGAGAGACGTTAGAATTAATTTCATCATGGTGAGGGAAAGAAAGCTAGGCAAGGAATTCAATATTGACTTACATACTTACTTGCAGAGTTACAAATTACAAAATATGAAAAAGGGCCATCACAAGCTTGCTAAAATATTTAATTTGCATCAAACTGTCAAAGTATCACTGGCATAAACGTTCCCATTAGAATACCACATGCATGATGTAATCTTAAAGACTAAGTTAATATTTCAATCTAATAAACATTGACAGGGCAACAATTGTTTAATCTAATTGTTAAGTATATGTATACATGCCCAGAAAAATAGCTTTGTTCCTTACAAGAAAAAACAGGGATTGGTCACTAAAAAAATAAAAAAGAACAATCATATAATCTGCTCAATAACAATAGGGTAGGAAGGATGCTAGTTAACAACAATAATAACAGTCTATAAAGGAAGGAAATATATGGCAAGAGAGTGATTCCTTCAGAGAACTGGATTACAAAAAGGGTGATGTTGAAGCATAACTACATGTTCAAACAGAAAACACACAATCCTGACCACTCAGTAACATAGCAGGTATATTGTAACCAGTATAAGGAGTTCATAAATATACAACAACAGGCTTTTTAACATACAATTTAAATTCAAGTGTACTAAGAATATCAAGCTGCACAACAGCAGTTAGGGTGGTACTTTGCTGAGGATCATCTACAATCACACATTAAATTACAATAAAAAACATCCACTTTTTTTTACACAAGAAAAACAACAACCGCAACAAAACAGTAATGGCCCACGGACAATCCATTCCAGGTCATTACTGTTAACATTTTATATAATATTTTCTTAACCCTGTTTCAGTTGGGCTAATACTCTGGGTTGTATCTTCTAAAAGCATTAATCCACATAAAATCCTAAACGTAGAACTTTAATTAAAGCAATAATGCGTTCAAATGTTCATTTTAATGAGATATGTAATGTTTGAAGAAAGTGTGCCACTTGTATGTATAATTGTCACACAAAAAGTCACTTTGTAAAGACAACAAAAATGCTTAAAACTGTAGACACACCACAGGAATTTTACATGGCTCAAATGCGTGTAATGAAATTGCAATCTGATGCCATATTTCTTTTGAGGTGGAATGCTGTTAAACATTTTTTTTTATATGGAAAACTGTAGAGCAGCAATCCAAAAGCCATCAAATATCTACACAGATCATAAATAAACATCATGCGTACTTTAAAACTGTCCAATAGTGAAAGAAGAAGAAGAGTAGTGAAACACCGGTATTAGTGGAGATTAGTGTATAATAAGACACACTGATAATAATAAGACACAGCTTTTTTCCTGCTCTATGACTTTAAGACTTCCATGTTGCCAATTCCTTTCTAACTACCTACTATTTAGGCTTCCAAGACCACAGTTGATTAAAGGGATGGTACTGTATATGGTAAAACCTCAATATTCACAAAATCACCTATTTGCAGGCTGCACAACAGGAGACAAAATGCAGGCTCCCACTTGCACATCTTCATCTTATGGATCTACTTCACCTGACCTGTATTCACCTCTGTAATAAAGGCACAGCTTGGTTTACAAAGAGTTAACGTTTATGTAGAAGTGCATCATGGCTTCAGCTGGTCACTTTCCGACAGGAAAGCATTAGATGTGAGCTGTGTGCAGGCCTGTTATGAGTCACGCATGTATATGAATGTTGTGTTGCAAAATAAAAGAAAAAATAAAAGACCTCCCTGGTCCCCTAAGTTATCAGAGTCTAAATTCTTGTGTGTCCATCTCAGATCCTGACATGGATTTCACAACAAACTATTTAAGTGATATAGCAAAGACCTGGCAGAAGGTTTTGAGGTGAGAAAAGACAAAATCAGAATTTTCTGGCCAAAAGGCCAGACACAGCACCAACACAGCACATTACCCACTCAACACTCTTCCTTACTGTCAAGCATGGTGATGTCAGCATTATGTTTTGGGACTTTTCATGAGAAGCTCATCAAGATGGAGCAAAGTACATTTACATTTCAGTAGGACACTGACCCACAGCACAAAGCAAATGCTACACTGGATTGCAAATTGCTGTCCATCATCAATCCTCAATTAATAATGTTCACATTAGAAAAAATGCATACAAATCATTTGTAATTCAACAAAAATGGAATATTACTGGAAGGGGATGAATGCTTTGTAACCATTGCATTTGTGATTCAGCAATGGCAAATATTGTGCTTTCCAACAATAAAATACCATCAAATCTAAAGCCAAAAAGAACTAGTCTCAAGAATGCAAAAATTAATCAAGAACCATTAGTTTTCTTATTCCTATACCATTGAATATGTAGGTTGGGAAGTGATTCATTTGATTTACAGTGACACACTTTGTGGAGAGAACTGTTTTTTATGTAGTTGGTGAAAATAAGCACAAAACATGAATGGGACTGTGGCATTGAGAAACAATGCAGATACCCTTTGCATTTGTAGCGCTAACATCTTGTAGGATACTACACCATGCAAACACCACTGCAATGGCTCCTACATTTTTAGACTTTTTTAGGATTTTTAAATAATTTGTTTTCTAAATATGTCCAGGGAAGTGAATAGAAGGTTTCAACATAATTCAGATACAGTTATCCAGTTCTCCAGTAACCAGTTCTCAATGAATCATTGAATGCCTCTATTCTGCAATTTGAGAACTCCTCTTTTAGGATCATTATCTAAAGGATTTTGAAAATCTCCTTAACAACCATATCATAGGTTCTATCCGAATGCATCATTTACTCTTGCTGCTGGTTTGAAGGACTCTAAAACGTTGGTTAATCCATAAACATATGAAGAATTGTATGGCCATATACTGTACCTGTAGATGATTATCTAATTTTGTTCTTATTGTTTTTATAACTTTAGTTGTCAAATGGTACAGTTATTCTTCAATTACTTTGGTTTTGTCATCCTTTTTATGAATGGGAGCTACATTAGCACTGCCTGTTTTGTGTGACTTGTAAAAAAGTTTTGCTAAATAATGTTTAAGTCTCTCTATGAGAGGAGATTGTGTGAGGCTGCAAATGAAACACTGTCATCTCCACCACCTTGGCTTAATCATATAATACAGATTGTATGCAATCTAAAGAAAGACTACCGCCAGCTTATACTTGACATATGTTTGTTTCAGACAGAGTTTTAATGGGAGATGAACTTCAGCTTACAAAAGACTGAAAATAAGTTTTTGTGCTACACACAAGTATCAAATGAAATCTTTAAAAATTAAGACATTTCGAGAAAAAAAAACTTTAAATGCGTTGTTAGAAAAATCAGTGAACTGTGAATTTGTCAGAACAGAATGTTCAATCCAAGAAGTTCAGGTGTTCTCACTGTTCTCAGTAAGAACTCAGTAAGAACTCTTCAAGTCTTCTCATTCCTTTTGTCAGGGGAGATGGAACTTTGTACATAACACTGACTCACTCCATAGATAGCGATGTCTTCAGTATATGATTTGTTTCTTCTGACGTTTCCAGTACTGGGAAATTCCATGACATCAATTGAAATGCTTAAACTTTCCACAAAAGTGTAAGCTTGTTATCATTTCTAAGAAGGTTTCTCCAATGTACACAGCTCTGTATGTCAGAAGACCATTAATTAATAAGATATAAGTTGTTTCTTTGTCTTTCTCTGCAGAAATGCAACTATCATGAATTTACACATAAAAAAGAGCAGAGATTGTCTAACATCAACAGAAAATAACTTCAACTTATTAACAGACTTTGATTTTAAACACAGAAGTAAAGCATCTGAGACTATAGGATATAATGTTTAGCAATGGTTTTCTGTAAATGACATTCTATTTACAGTACATGTGTATAAATTGCTGTCTTTCATTTCAGGTTCTTATTTTTTAAATATTGTAATAATTAAGTTTTATTTCACATTGCTTCTATGAAAATACTTCAGCTCGGCATAGCCATCTTCATAAAATGATGGCCTATCAAAGACTTATTGCTTAATTTTTTAGTATTATTTTTAAGACAATGATTACTTATTTACACTCGTTTGGGATTGTAGGGCACAATGAAATAGAGAATACTTCCTATTAACAATCTCTTAAGCATCAGAATTACAATAAATTGGACTTGCCATAAACTTTGTCTGTGTCAATATCTATTGAGTCATACAGTGCTGATTCACTTAAGCTACCTTTATTTTTCTTTAATTTGTGAAGCTCATCTTTCATTGGCGATTGTCATGGCTTCCTACATTTGTGCTTTGATTCACTTTTGTTTGACACACTCTGATCTTCTCTTTTGTGTATTAAGTTTTAAAACAAATTGAAACAGGCCAGTTGCTTTCCTTAAGTAATTCATTGTTTCAATGAGATTTAAGTCTTTATTGTAATTTGAAAGAAATCTTAAATCTTAGAAATGTTTTACTATTGAGTTTTTAAATAATTTAAGTTAAGAAAACTTGTGATACCCTGAATCATGCAGTCGCCAATGTCACAAAGCATTCTTTCAGGACCCTATGCAGACAACACAATCCGGGGAGGAGTGAGGAAAACACGGGGAAAAAATCATGCAAAGGGGCTGGAAGGAAAACTGGGGGCGTGTCCATGGTGCGCTGGTGTTCGGGAGGTGCGGCCGAGGCAAACAGTTCAAAGGAGTTCAAGGCAAATCCATGAGTGTAGCAGAAGTCCAAGACCAGGTAATCCATCCTGACAGACAAACAGAGATAAAAGCCGGAGCGGGATCCAGCGGCGGGACAGAGGAATAAAAGGGGGGTCATGGGACCAGACGCTCCTTAATCCCGGACTTAGAAAGTCAGGATGCCGTGGTGAAGCCTGTGCCGTCGAGTCGCTCCTGGACTCGCAGATAGGCGGGCTTCCGGGTGTCCATCTTCCAAAGCTGAGCCCAGATTGGCAGGAACGCCTGGCTTTTGTAGGACGGGGGGCAGAAACCGGAGGCAGGTGCAGGGAATCAAGAATAAAACTAGGAAGGGCTGGAGCATCCTTAAGAGGAGGGGTTTAAGAGCGTGACAGCCAAAATGAAGGCAATATTAGGGTGCACTGGACCCCAACAGTGTAAAATTACTTTTCAAATAAAGCCTGCATCAGTGCTCATTTCAGTACTTTCATGAGGATCTACACGCAGGTCTTTCTTCTTTGGGTTAAAAGCAGGCCCTGCTTTTACATGATTTTTATAGACCCAGTGGAGGAAAAATATCAAAACTAATATAATCACAACAGTACAAATAACAATTCCAAAAAGGACTCCAGGAGTTACTATATATGTGTCATCTGCAGTGTAGTTCGAAGTTGGAATAACAAAACCACTTACAACTGGAGGAAAGATAGTTGTTGTGGATCCTACTTTTTCTTCTTCAGCTACACACAAATTATTATTAAGAAGATAAAACCCTTTTTCACAGTAACAGCTGTAACTCCCGAATGTGTTGTTGCAAAAGTGAGAACAGTAGGTGCCAGATTCACATTCGTCAATATCAACACAGTACAAACCATCTTCCCTTTGGTCTACTACAAATCCATCTGGGCAGTTACACATCCAGTAAACGTTTGGATCACATACAGCTGGACATTCATATGAGGAGCAATGCAGTTCACACTTAGAAGTATTTTCATTTCTTTGCACGTATCCCTGAAAACAGGAACACTTGTAACTACCCATTACATTTTCACAGTCCTGCTGGCACACATCATTCAAACATTCATCAATGTCTTCGCATTTACCCTTAACATCTTCATACCCATCTGGGCATCTGCACTCAAAACTGCCAGGCATGTTCACACACACCTTCTCATGGCCACAAATTCCTGGAAGTTCACAGTCATCTATGTCTCTACATCGCTTCCCATCCTCTTCCAGCTTGAATCCATGGTCGCACAGACATGTATAGCTGTCATTGTGATTCACACAGAGGTGTTCGCAGTCTGAATTGACACACAGATTCCATTTATTACAGTTTAGTTTATTACCTTTCAGTTCCTCGCCAGGTGGGCAAATACACTCTGGTTTACCATTCTTCATTCTGCACTGGTGCTCACAGCCACCGTTTTCAAACTCACAACTCCAGGGTCCCTGAATCCAGCTATTAGGCTCATCAGCCACACATAAGACTTTGAAATCAGAAGGTTTCAGTGTTGCAATGCTTCCAGGAGGAATGGAGGCGAGATCCTCTCCCTTAATTCCTAAAGGAGTGTTGTATAAAATAAACTCATCAATGTCTCGTGGCAGAGGGTCACAGGTTTTATTGAAATTGTACTCACACAGAAATCCATCCACTTCATCCTGACAAGACCTTTCCTTCCACTTCAGATCGCTGGAAACTGAGACACACTGCCGAGAGCAGGCTGAGACACTGTCTTCCCAGTTGGTAAAGTCTGTGTTTTCATCTTCTGTTACCCACACGTATCCTCTCAGTTTAGCGGTGTTGTCGGTGCATCGCCCTGCAGGACGCTGAAGCCCGATCCAGAAATCTGCTTTTGAATTCGCTATTAATACAGCGAGTACGTCGCTTGATACCGATGATCGGACTGTCATTAAATGTCCTTGCAACTCACATTTGTTCATGGCTGTCTGAAAAGTGGTGGAATCCTGGTTTATGCTGTAGCAGGCGTTTCCTACACAGACACCACTTTTCGCCGATTTTCCAGTTATTTGTAAAATAAACTGAACCGTAGCAAGAATTCTCATTAAACTCTCCATTATTTACAGTACGCAATAAAAAGGAATACATCTAATAGTAAACTGCTTCCTTCACCAGAGTTTTGGTACAAAACTATACTGCCAGAGGTTGCTGTACAGCTCCTATTTAATGAGCATCTCTTCCCATTGGTTCGAAAAAGGAAGGAAGTTCCTTTTTTGGTAGTGCAGCTGTTTCATCGTATATTTGTCAATAAGAAAAAAATATTCTGGATTCAAGAACTGTATAGTGATGATCTGTTTTTTTGTACCCATGCTAGCATGTAATTCAGTCAAAACGTTTTTTTTTATTCTTGTCTGTTAGCCGTGCAGTAAGCAAAAACTTTCATACTTAACACAGTTTATGATAATTAGCCGATTTATTATAACTTATTGAAACTTGTGATTTAACATTATAGATGTGCAGAATACCTGCAATGACCTCAGTTCTAAACCGCTATACCTTTTAAACATTTAAACAAAAAACAGCATGAAACTTTCAGTCGTTTATCAAGACGTATTAATAACCCTAATATAATGACACGCTTGGTTTTTCCAATTGTATCCCATTTAATTAAATTTATATTTTTATTCATGAACGATTTTAAACTTTTATATAAACTATGTTTTTAATTATCTGAGTTTCGTTATTTTTTAATAAAAACAGCCACGCCTCTCAGTATGTACTGTACCTTTTGTTTATATATAAGAACATTTCTCATTACGTTCGGCTGCTCACCCTTGCCAGGAACATTAAAGTGAAACTGAACAAACTGTCACTAAATTAAACTGCTTATAATAACTGATGAAGAGTTGTAATTGTACAGAAACCTACATTCATTGTAGAAGGTAATCTATTGGGTGATTTTAACAAAGATTATAATCACCACATTCTGCAGTAGAAAAAGGTAAATAGCATTACTGGAAGTCTTTTTTTATTTAACATTGGAACACACATTGATATCTTCAGCTCTTTCACAATTTCTGTAATGTGGCATTTGAAGGTGTATGTTGGTGTTTCACTAAGTAAAACCGTAATTGTTTCTTCAGCTTTCTTCATTATCTTCTACATGAAGTGGTGTTGCTACATTATGTTTTTAAACTTATATTAACGGGGCCTCCACACGGGGGACATTGGCTAAGGTTAAAAAAAGACAGTACATACAATATCAAACTGTCTATTAGAGAAACAATCCCATATTGGTTCTCCACATATTCACTGAACATACATACAGTAGCACATAAAAATGCAAAGAAGCAGGTAAAGGTCATTTCAATGCTGAAAGATTAAGCAAAGAAACACAAGGTTTCAGATGTGGAGCTTCACACCTCTCCACACCAGCAGGTCCACACCTGCAGTTCTCCAAACCTGAAACTTTGTGTTTTTTTTATCTTTCAGCAAAATAAGGTTTAGCTTGAACCCGTATACAGAGTGAAAAACACGCTAGGAGAAACAGTTAATGTCAAGTCCTAGCAGCTGTGACTGTTAATATAAAGTAAGCGCTGTCCTGTCTATTGATTAAGTTTTGCTTTCGTCTTGTGTCACTTCTGTCTTCAGTGCCACACTGGTTTGGTAGTATTACATTTAAGCATTTTCTTCAAATGTATATTAGCTCTCATTCTTTCCTTGATTACAGAATTTTCAAATGTTAGGTAAATACTGTATCTATAGTTTTAATCTGTTTTACTACTTAACAAATGTACACTAGTACTATATATTATCACAAAAAATTAGTGATATTAGTGATAATAGTTGACTAGATCGGAAGTTCATTAATAAATGCTCAATATTAGAATTATTCTTACTGTTTTAATAATTCACATATTGACACACAACAAATAATTAATGATTTTTCTTTAATTTAATTGTATTTGTATCATCTCACCATATTTCAATTTTGCCAATGTCTTTTAAACATCTCCATCACACTGTCTGTAATGCTATACTGCTGTTGCGATCCCATTTCTTCTCTCTTGCTTCCTAAAACACATTCTGTGTTGCTTTCTTTATAAACTACACTCCCTCCCCCGATTACATTTTCTCATTGACTATTAATACACAACTGTGATTTCACACGCACTCCTGTGTGGTTTCACAACTTCTCCAAACCCTGTGAGACTCTGGCTAATAACATTATTCTGCTACACAATGTCCACCGGTCCCCCACCCGGATTCCCTCTTCAACACAACACCTCCACAACAACCTACACTGAAACCCCAAATACCTTGCAGCCGAGTGACAAAACCATATTACCCCCGACTGTGGCTAATCAGGGGCTCACTTTCTGGCACCAAGAATTGTAGGAGACTTGTAGGAAACACACACTGGAGGCCAAACTGAAATTCCAAACTTTTTCAAGGTACCCTGCACCTGCTCTGTGTTCTCCTCTTTCCTCTCATGGAAGGATGCTAAATGATGCTAAAAAATGCAAATTTTGCTTTTTACAGACAATTAGATTACTGTTACTAAGTAAAATACAGCTGCACAACCTTCTGTTTTATGCATGCCAGTGAAATCAGAAAGCCAACTGGTATCCATCTCAAGGTCAGGATACTCCTCAACCACGCATTCCTGAGAAAATGGGCTCATGTTTTCGTTTTAACTGAGTTACAATATGCCAAAAACAGTACTGCTCACATGAACTTCATTCATATGTTAAGATTATAAAGCAATAACAGAACAGTAGCCTAATTACATTTATATTTGAGCAAGAAATAGTGACAATAAGCTTAAGAATTTAATTTTGTTAAAACTGAAAAAGACAGACTTGGACCTCTTTGATAAGAGCATTGAGTACTTATGGCTTGCCCATACCAACAGGCTGCAATACTGGAAATAATTCAAGAGCCTCTTTTCTGATTTACGCAGTACACAAAAAAAGTGCTTGTAATTTTCATGAAGCCAAGGAAAAGTAAATTTAAAACAGTTCTATGAATCATGTTTTTTTCCTTGCCAAGTAGCTGGTATTTTTTTCCAATTATGAAATCTATTATGTCACATAGCAACACATTCAGTCTTCACTTTAAAACAAGAGTTACAGTACATGACTAAATATGTCATCACCACGTCTGTTAGACAATGCTCAGGATAACGGCGTGTGGTTGGGACTCACTCTGAGACACCCCTACATCCAAACCACATTTAGACAGCTCTAACAATAAGCAACAAACTTGTTATGAAGTAACAACTAACAGACATCTTATCTGGAGTGCACAACATGTCCTGCTGCCTTCCCCGAGCCCCTGGGTGTGATCAGCTGAACCCACCTGTGGTTCAGTTTGATAACTGCTACAAGAACCCCCTGTGTCTTTTTACACAGTGAAATAGTTTTTTTTTGGTTGAACCTTCAGCAAACCTAAGGCAGGCATACCAGTTCTTCACAATATCGTACATGATAGGAGACATTAATACTATTCCAGCTTCTCATCTGTGAAGGCCCTCAAATACAGGCAATTAGTTTAGGTGTGTCTATATAATAAATAATAAAATAAATACTACATCAAACATGGTATGGAGACAAAATTCATAATGTCCGTGATTTACAGAGTATACAGTGCCTTGCGAAAGTATTCGGCCCCCTTGAACTTTTCAACCTTTTGCCACATTTCAGGCTTCAAACATAAAGATATAAATTTTTTATTTTATGTGAAGAATCACCAACAAGTGGGACACAATTGTGAAGTGGAACGAAATCTATTGGATTTTTGAAACTTTTTTAACTAATAAAAAAATGAAAAGTGGGGCGTGCAAAATTATTCGGCCCCTTTACTTTCAGTGCAGCAAACTCACTCCAGAAGTTCAGCGAGGATCTCTGAATGATCCAATGTTGTCCTAAATGACTGATGGTGATAAATAGAATCCACCTGTGTGTAATCAAGTCTCTGTATAAATGCACCTGCTCTGTGATAGTCTCAAGGTTCTGTTGAAAGCGCAGAGAGCATCATGAAGACCAAGGAACACACCAGGCAGGTCCGTAATACTGTTGTGGAGAAGTTTAAAGCCGGATTTGGATACAAAAAGATTTCCCAAGCTTCAAACATCCCAAGGAGCACTGTGCAAGCGATCATCTTGAAATGGAAGGAGTATCAGACCACTGCAAATCTACCAAGACCTGGCCGTCCCTCTAAACTTTCAGCTCAGACAAGGAGAAGACTGATCAGAGATGCAGCCAAGAGGCCCATGATCACTCTGGATGAACTGCAGAGAACTACAGCTGAGGTGGGAGAGTCTGTCCATAGGACAACAATCAGTCTTACACTGCACAAATCTGGCCTTTATGGAAGAGTGGCAAGAAGAAAGCCATTTCTCAAAGATATCCATAAAAAGTCTCGTCTAAAGTTTGCCACAAGCCACCTGGGAGACACCCCAAACATGTGGAAGAAGGTGCTCTGGTCAGATGAAACCAAAATCGAACTTTTTGGCCACAATGCAAAACGATATGTTTGGCGTAAAAGCAACACAGCTCATCACCCTCAACACACCATCCCCACTGTCAAACATGGTGGTGGCAGCATCATGGTTTGGGCCTGCTTTTCTTCAGCAGGGACAGGGAAGATGGTTAAAATTGAGGGGAAGATGGATGCAGCCAAATACAGGACCATTCTGGATGAAAACCTGTTGGAGTCTGCAAAAGACCTGAAACTGGGACGGAGATTTATCTTCCAACAAGACAATGATCCCAAACATACAGCAAAATCTACAAAGGAATGGTTCACAAATAAACGTATCCAGGTGTTTGAATGGCCAAGTCAAAGTCCAGACCTGAATCCAATCGAGAATCTGTGGAAAGAGCTGAAAACTGCTGTTCACAAACGCTCTCCATCCAACCTCACTGAGCTCGAGCTGTTTTGCAAGGAAGAATGGGCAAGAATTTCAGTCTCTCGATGTGCAAAACTGATAGAGACATACCCCAAGCGACTTGCAGCTGTAATCGCAGCAAAAGGTGGCTCTACAAAGTATTAACGCAAGGGGGCCGAATAATTTTGCACGCCCCACTTTTCATTTTTTTATTAGTTAAAAAAGTTTCAAAAATCCAATAGATTTCATTCCACTTCACAATTGTGTCCCACTTGTTGGTGATTCTTCACATAAAATAAAAAATTTATATCTTTATGTTTGAAGCCTGAAATGTGGCAAAAGGTTGAAAAGTTCAAGGGGGCCGAATACTTTCGCAAGGCACTGTATGGACGAGAAGTCAGCATTCACTACAATCAGTTTAACACTGAGACTTTCAATGATTATTTGTACTCTATATTGTACGACATGTTTGAAAAATACATCCTCTGATGCACCTGGACACATCATCAGAGATGTGTGATCTGGCATCACTGGGCGTTTCAGGTCTTTCCATGTTAGACACCTCACCCCGGTAACCCATCCAGGCTTGATCAAGCCCAGGCTTGTGTCCAGGTGGCTTTGTTACCCACGGATCACTCCTCTTGATCCACAGCCAAGAGGCTCATTCTGCTGCCTCTGTGGTGGTTTTGATGGTTTTGCTCGCCCCTGTTATGCCCAAAGACTGTGGGATCTACAGAGGGACTGGCCTGCAAATAGTCTGCATCCAACCTTGACGTGTTCACACCACACTCTGCAAACATTCAAACAGCACTGTTAACAAGCTCTTTATGCTGTATATGGCTCTCCTACGTCACGATCGTCATCCCTCCTCTAGAGGGCGCTCCGACCCTTTTGTGTTTTTCATTATCACATTCACCTGCCCCCTGTTCTGTCCTTTATTCAAACCCAGTGCTCCAGAAGCTCGGGGCTCTACATTGGAAGATGGACGCCCGGAGGCCCGTCTAGCATCAAGTTATCCTACGTCAACTTAGGCTTCCGATCGGCGTCCTGATCTAGCTGAGTCCGGGGCTCGTCATTGTTTTTAACCTCCTGTTCCTGTTCCGGATCCCGCTCCAGATTTTAATCCTGTCATGTCTTGGATGGATTACCCGGTTTTTGGATTTTGGATTGCGCCCGGATTTCCCATTTTGGACTTCCCTGGACTTGTTTGCTTGCCTTCCCCCCTAGCACCTGATCACAGTCAGTACCACCCCTTGTTCACCATCCCTTCCTTTCCTAACTGTGTTTTCCCCGTAGCCCCCTTCCAGTCACTTCTGGATTATACCGTCTGCAAAGGGTCCGAAACTACGCACTACACAGGAGTCAGTTACACTTACTTTCATCCCATCCCCTCTTCCCATGGCTACTAGTGGTGTGAGGGGACTTAAGCTGCTTCCCTAAATCAGCCTTCAGCTGCCAATCTCTCGCAGTTGCCAGGAGACCCTCTGATACTTTAGGCTGTGGCTGTGGCTCCTAACCAGCTCTAACGAATGCAATGGCCAGATTTGCTGGGTACTGACGTTTACTGCTGTTGATATCCCTGCAAATAGTGTCTGCTAAGAACTTCAGCACCTGGTCCCTGTGCCATTGATAGCCACCTTCTCAGGGAGCTTTTGGGCAACAGCTGAGGATGTACATCCCTTATCCTTGACACTAAGGACATGCTGCTGAATCACCTTTGCCCTACAGAATAGGTAAGATGGACTAGGTAGGACATCGTAAACTACCTGGATCATTAATTTAATACGATGTGGCTCTGCTTGACCACAAAATCTTGCAGCCCATTGCATACTGGGATCACAAAATCTTCCAGTCCATTGCAAGATCCCATCTTGTCCATGATCCTTACTGATGCATCTCCGCCCTCCTGCTGGTGCACACCTGTTCAACTCCTGCCTACAATTCCTCTTGGACCATATTTTGCCTGTCTGTACATTGGGCCTTGATGTAACATGTTCTTGGAAAACAGCCCAGACCTGCTCATCCAGAGGCCAAAGCCCCTATCAGCTCGTTGTGTCTCAAGCATGCTTTAGCCTGCTCAAGTGCATCCTGTGCTCTTCACTTCCTCCCAGTCCTCACTTCAATGCTCACTTCAATGCC
Organism: Atractosteus spatula; assembly: GCF_055471065.1. NCBI lineage: Eukaryota > Metazoa > Chordata > Actinopteri > Semionotiformes > Lepisosteidae > Atractosteus > Atractosteus spatula. The sequence goes on from NC_142707.1 coordinate 36,357,853, forward strand.
TGCCAGGAGACTTTAGGAACACTGGATTCTCTGTACCACAGCACTCTCATGTCCGGGACAACATGAGCTCTTAATTCAGGCTGCTGATGTGGAGCCTCAGCTTGTTCTTGTGCCCATACAGAGTGATATTGTAGGCTTTGTGGTTAGCCCAGCTACCTGCAGAGGTACTGGATGATCTTTCTCGCCACTGTCCACTGTACATTATCGGTAAGCCTTGAATTTGCCAGGCAATCCAGACTTATATACTGCAGCCAACCAACCCTTTAGCTTCTGCGTGGTTGCCTGGATGGCTTCTGTGGCTGCCTAGGCTCTAGACAGGCTTCTCCATAATGGAAGCGATCGATGTATCGATGTAGCCCCTCTCAACACTAGTGACCTTAATTTTGCAAGCCTAAAACTCATCTGAGCCCAACTATTCAACCTCCAGACCTTGTAGGATCTGTGTTCTCCCTGGCACAGTTGAAGTTGTGACAGTTAGGTCATCAATAAAACTCTAATTGGGAGCTGTGGCACCCCAGACTTGCTCAAAGGGCCTCTGGCCTTAAACAGCATGTCCACAGCTAAGGTGAAAAGAATCTCTTAAATGGTACAGCCCGTAATGAATCCCCTCTCCATTTGGTGCCAATCTGTTATTGCCCCAGAGGTAACCTTCAGGCCGGAAAACTTTAATAGTCCAAGATAAGATTCCTGGTCTTCACTGGGATGTGATGCCACATGCATTGGCGAGGTCTAAACACAACACAACCAGGTCTCCCGTGCCATCTCGTGCTTCCCTGATCAAATGTGTGAGCGCACCTGTGTACTCCAAGCAATCTGGCAAGGTTCCCAGCCTTCTGTACTGATGTATCAATGTAATCGTTCTTGAGCAACACTGTCAAAGGTGAGGCTACAATGCTAAGAAATATCTTCCCCTCAACACTGAGCAGTGAAATGATCCTGAACTGTTTGAGGCTCATCATTTACTTTCTAAGAATACAAATACCCTTGGCCATCCTCCGTTGTTGTGCCACTTTGCCTCTTCACCACACAGTTGTCCATTTAAGTTAAAACTAAATGTTTTTTTGTGTTTCACGTGCCATAGCTGTGAAGTTGTAGAAAAAAAATCAGAAATGTTTCAGTTCAGTTGAAATGGGTATTACAGTATGCAAAGTTGATGGATTTTACAGTTAAAAAAACATTGGCCATCCTCTTCCCATTAAGGTGAGTGGTGAGCTTCCTCTGTATGATACACAGAGATAAAGACTTTTAACTTTATGCTCAGGATGATAAGCACTCATTCAGCTGTTACTCGAGAAAGAAATGTATGGATGATAAAAATGAACAGCTTTTTATGAAGCTTTTTGTTTGAAAAATCATCAGCAAGTATTTTTTACACAAACAAAACCACCTCTGCTATTTAAAGTATCCCCCTAAATTAAGTTCTCTTTCTAATATTTAAATGTAAAATGAGATATACATTTTGTACAAAATGTTACTAAGTATCTTAAATTGGCACCTTCTGAGCAGAATTGCTTTACCTGTTTCCTCAATTCATTAACCGAAAAAGACCAGGATATTTTGCCTTAATTCGCTTCAAGTCTAATTCAAATTTACTTCTGTGAGTAAAATATTTAAGTCATAGTGAAGTGGTCCCATAACATAACAGAACATAACATACCACATCTTGTGTGTTAATTATGCTACAGTTGAACCTAATGTACTACAGTGGTGAGCAAGCAGAATTCGTCTGCATTTACTGTGTACACCTGTAGCACGTTGACGAATAGTTAAAGGACTATGCATACTGTAGACTATGCAGATGTGCAGTCTATGCATAGATCAGAGTGGCTGATCAACCTGCATTGGAGTAGCAGGGAGTTGGAAGCAGACTGTTGGACATGCAGAGTGACTGTATGGGGGATGAGCGGACACTACAGTATATGAGCTATGAACCAAAGCAGCTAACAGAGAACAGAGAATTATCATTTATTGTCACCTACTACACCATAGACTTGGTGTAGTGAGTGAACACACTGTCACGTCTCCGAGAAAGTAATGTGAAGTGGGATACAACACTGTCCCAGTAAGCGTATGGAATTTCATTCACTTTATCAATCCTGAAAACTGTAGCAGAAATAAAGACATTGTTACTGTAAATTATACACTAGAAACAGGGTGGAGGCTGTCTAGACCCACTGACACAAACCTTGCACTGTGCAAAGACTTTTTCAATCTGTTGACATACACATAAATTACTAGACTTCAAACAAACAAGTCACACCTTTATTTGAAATATTTCATGACCATTTTCCAATTAGAACACCCATATAATTAAACTGATATCAACTACAGTTTCCACTTGTGTTTACAGTCATAATGGAGGCTAAATCATCAACCACACCACCACATGGAATCATGACTGCATTTCACTTTCTTTTCTATAGGCATAAAACTTTCAAACATTTAATTTGTGTGATTTAGAACTGTACCTTTTACGCATCTGACTGGATGCCTGTTCCATAGTCTTTTCAAGACATCTACAGGAGGTTTCTAACACTCAGCCAAAAACCCAGGTGGGCAAGGCAACCCTTCCTGTGCTTACTTGTTCTATATCAAACACTCCATTCAATTACCCCATGTGAGAACGTGTTTTTAACCATTTACTTAATAATTGCATAATTGTCATCCAGTATTAAAACATTTAGAGGCTGATTGGTGACCTCTAGTGGCAGGTCATTGGCAACTGCAGTCACTTCCTAGGCCGACCTGCCAAGGCTGGGGAATTCAATTTAATAATTAACAAATCTGTTGAAATAAATATATAGCTCCTTGTAACTCTGTTACAATGACACATTAACTGCATGTCCATCAATCAGGTGTTCAGTGTTGTTTCCTGGTGAGTAACCAATCACTTTTTATACACAACATTCCCTTATCTATTTTTGGGTCAAATAAATATAGAGTATATATATATATTAATCATGTATTCCTACATTTGTTAGTGTATGTACAGTGACACCCATTGAAAGTATATTTTTCATGTATGAGCATTAAACAAGTTGTAGACTGTGAAAGGGAAGATTATAGAATACATTCTATATTACTATATGGTAATATATACTATAAATTAGAAGTAATAGGTTTATTCCGTGCTGAAAAGAGAAGAAAGAAAACACAACGTTTCGGCTGTGGAGCCTTCTTCAGATCTCACACCTCACTAACTAGTAGTGAGTATCCTAGGTCAATTTATGAACAGATTTAGGCTTACTGAGGCAGGGTGGTTATTGACCTGTTTGCAGTCATCTCATTGCCTCATTTAGTTTTTCTTTAGGGAAGCAGACAGACTCTGGAATGCATATCCTATTGAATCACGTACCATGAACTCTGCCTTATGCCTTCTTTTTCCTACCACATCTCCAAAAGATCTGTCACAAAGGTTCCTCACCCCTCAAGGTTAACTGGCTGTGGGATCTTTCCTGATAACACGATGGTATCAGCCAGGTAGAAAGATCAATTGGTGCCCCCCCGTCTGCTATAGTGGTCAGCCTGGACCCTGAGGACACTGCCTGAAGACTCTGGGTCAGCCTAAAGCAAGAGTGAATGTGCACGTTCTGCCGGGCACAGTCATCCAACAGGGACAGGCTGATGGATTATTAAAGGCGGAGCGGTGGCTCTGTGGCTAAGGATCTGCGCCTGTGACTAGAAGGTTGCGGGCTCAAATCCTGTGGCTGGCAGAGGAATCCTACTCCATTGGGCCCCTGAGCAAGGCCCTTAACCCCAGCTACTCCAGGGGTGCTGTACAATGGCTGACCCTGTGCTCTGACCCCAAGCTTCTCTCCCTGTCTGTGTCTCATGGAGAAAAACTGAGGTATGCAAAAAGAAGAATTCCTAATGCAAAAAATTGTATAGGGCTGATAAACAAACATTATCATTATTAAAGCTCTACAGAACTTGGTGTGGTGCAAAGGGTTCTGACTCCTTTCTATATCCACCTCGGTGGTCTTTGGCTACCTGCAGATCCTCCTGAAGCAGGGCAAGGTAGGCTACTCTCTGGAGGTCCCCTTGATAATGTGATCTCTTCCTGCGAATTGAATCACGTCATCTAACCACCTTGCTTTCGCGTTGCACCACGAGGCCGCGATCCTAACACAGGTATGTGTTACCTTCATGGTACCTACAGGTAGTTCTGCAAGCACTGCTGGAAGCCACCTTTGAACCACTCCTGTCTGCAGACATTTAATGTTTAAGCCTTCCTTGTACCCCTCAGGTCAGCAAGCAGTGGGGAAGAACTGGGTGTTTACTGTATGTGGCCAGGAGGCAGGCGTAGGTCTGCATAAACATAAAGCCAGAGAGCAAAGGGTGCAGATTAAAACCTCAACCATTAACAACAGGAGTAAAAACAACAATAACTGAAAATGACAGTCCAACCACAAGAGAGAAGGCCTTAAAGCCATCTATAGTACAAAAAGACCTTCAAATTGACGCAGAAATTCTTATTGACGCAGGTGGACGTGGATCTATTGGTTATGCAATCAGTATGTATCCCGTAAAGACAGTGTACAGTATGTCTTGATCTTAGTCTTGTAGATCTTGAGTATAATAAGCAGTTATATTGCAGTACTGTAGTAGTACTGTGCAGTACTGTAGTAGTACTGTGCAGTACTGTAGTAATTTAAACCTAACGCCAATCGACAGACAACTGTTCTATAAAAATAGTATTACTTGTCATCTGCTGTTTGTGCTACAATCCAGTCAGTACTTACTACTGCCACAACATTAATTTTGCAGAATGCACAGAACAGAAATTATGCCTGCAAATCAAGAGCTAAATAAAAACAATGTACTATATGTAGAAGGCCTGGAGACATCAAACACACAAAGGTTGTTTGCATTGAGCATTCTTTTTTTCTTCTTCTCCTTCGTCATCACCACTACCACCACCACCACCATCATCATCAAAATAATCCTAAATCGAATTCTTAACTGCAGTATTACAATTGTTTTATTAGTAATAATATTATAGCGACTAACTAATATAATATAATGCTAATATATTTTATTATTATATGCATAATCACTATCATTACTTGCTTAACAGAAACGACTTTCAAAATATAATAATAATTTATAATACCAAGTTATAATAATTACAATAACCAGAAATGCATGCAGGTAGTTCTTTAGCGCAATGTGCTTACACGGTATTGTGAGCAGTCTGTTCGGTAGTCATGAGACATTTTAATTGACTGCCTGACCTTGAGATTTTGTTCTGGTATTACAGATAAAATTAACTGCTGTATATCTACAGTACCTGTCACATTATTGTCGACGGTTTTCAGAGAACATTCAGTTTTTCTGTATCATTCAAAACGGTGAAATACACTTTCCTATCTTAACTGGTAGTTAAAAGGCGCGACACAAGAGCTATGAAATTACTTTCTTACAACAGCGAGATGCGCGTCCCCTGCCCCTGCACTCGTCTCCATCTCGACTGCCGAGCGCGTTCGCGTTATCTGCCGGTAATTTTCATTGGAAATCTGCCGAGTCTGGAACATCTACCCCCCTGCATCAGCGGGGTAGGAGGAGAAGGAGGAAGCGATTTTTTTATTCATGTTTAACATTTGCAGGTAAGTAAAGAGAGGCGACGTTTAAAAGCAATGCAAATAAAGCCATATTATCAGCTTGTGAAATGCGTTAACATTCAAAGAAGCGAGCTCGGTTTAAGTAAAAGTATATTTCAGGACAGGTGTCGGTCTGCTTGTTATCACGGAATGCTACGGTACGTTGTTAAAGAATGCAACAAAAAATCTACAGGCCTTGGGAAGAAAACTATAATATACAGATCCTCTTGTGTTTGTTAACCTGCATAAGCATTGCCTTTTTGCGTACGGTATTTAAACGTGGTATTGACATTTTTTATATGTTATCGCGGCTTAAGTAAAATACACGACACATAAACGAGACGTGTAGATGAGATGATTAGACTAATGATTTCTACTACAGCACATTTTCTATTGTTTTCAGAGCACCGCTATCTGATGATTTGTTCTGATGAAAGATGTATCATCATGTAATGAGATCAAGCTGTGGAGATCCATTAATATGCCACTACTATACGTCCTCTCGAAAACTCCTGACGCTGATCTTCTGCTTTCATCTTCACTTGCACACCTGCTCTTCAGACTTCACAGTAGGTACGCTCTCCGATTGCTTGGCCTACTGATAATCTAATTAATTGTATTTAAATTCATATAAATTTCATTTCTGATCAGATTCTCATATTATACTTTTGCCTAGATATATGAACTGATTTAAATGCTACTACGTTCTTTATTAATCAATTTGCTTATTGTTATTTTAGCGTTTAACGGGGCTGACCTCTATTTCATTATTAATCATAATTTATCCTCATAAAAACATATGAAAGAATTTGTATTAGTACTATTTATATAACCACATATAGAGGCTGAATTTGATTATGGTATTGTGTCATCAAAGTTGATTATTTTTCAGTGAGATAGGTCAATGAAGATCTAGGTTTCTTTTGCATTCGTGACCTGAAAGTATGAAAATGTGTACAACGAGGCATTAACTAGAACAGTCTGAGTGAAGTACTGTAGTGTACACCACCAGCATCCCATCTAGGATTTGTAGTCAGGACCGTTCAATAAGAATCCAGAGTCCTGAGTGCTTAAATGATCATATAAATTTAAATAATCTGAAATAGAAGGAATATTTGTTTCTGTCAATTAATGGACTACTAATTTCCCAATTAATGGACTACTATTCATCCTCTAAGAGTAGAGTTTTTTAAGATTTTGTTTGTTCAGTTCATATCCTGATTTGCCTTTCCCCCAGATTTTAATGAGCACCAGTGCTGCTTTAAAATTTTAATAGGAGTTCCTGTACTTCCTGCACTAGACTACACATACAGTATGAATTAGGTTTGAACATGTGAACCTACAGTTTGGCATAATAAGCCTCAAGGTGAACTATTAGGAAAGAATATGTAAGAAAATGGTGAAGGAATTATCTTCTTAAAGGATCATTGTTCATTAATAATAATAATAATAATAATAATAATAATAATTGCTTACACTTATATAGCGCTTTTCTGGACACTCCACTCAAAGCGCTTTACAGGTAATGGGGACTTCCCTCCACCACCACCAATGTGCAGCATCCACCTGGATGATGTGACGGCAGCCATAGTGCGCCAGAACGCTCACCACACATCAACTATCAGTGGGGAGGAGAGCAGAGTAATGTAGCCAATTCATAGAGGGGGATTATTAGGAGGCCATGATTGGTAAAGGAGTCAATTATCTTTATTTTCTGATCTTCAGTCAGCTGCTTAGAGGAGCCCATAATAATAATATTAATTGCTTACACTTATATAGAGCTTTTCTGGACACTCCACTCAAAGCGCTTTACAGGCAATGGGGACTCCCCTCCACCACCACCATCAATGTGCAGCATCCACAGTGCACCAGAACGCTCACCACACATCAACTATCAGTGGGGAGGAGAGCAGAGTAATAAAGCCAATTCATAGATGGTGATTATTAGGAGGCCATGATTGGTAAAGGCCAATGGAAAATTTGGCCAGGACGCCGGGGTTACATCCCTGCTCTTTTCGAGAATCACCCTTGGATTTTTAATGACCACAGAGAGTCAGGACCTCGGTTTTACGTCTCATCTGAAGGACAGCGCCTGTTTACAGTATAGTGTCCCCGTCACTATACTGGGGCATTAGGACCCACATGGACTGCAGGGTGAGCGCCCCCTGCTGGCCCCACTAACACCTCTTCCAGCAGCAACCTTAGTTTTTCCCTGGAGGTCCAGGTACTGACCAGGCTCACACCTGCTTAGCTTCAGTGGGTTGCCAGTTGTGAGATACAGGGTGATATGGCTGCTGGCTAATAATAAATTAATTATTAATTAATTAATAAAATAATAGATTATTTAGATCAATGACATTGATATTTAAAAAAAACATTGGTTTTCAAATTGTATCAACTCTGGCACTGTTTAAGATTATAATCACTGTATAAATGAGTCATTATTCAATTCTGTCTATGTACAGTATGTATAAGCAGTGGTCTAATATCATGTTTCGCTCATCTATCAATTTTTCAACCTAATTCTTCATCTCATACAAGGTCACAGGGGAGCTGAAGCGTATCCCAGCAAGCAACAGGCGCAGGAAAGGGTACACCCTGGCTGAAACGCCAGTCTATCGCCGGGTACACAGACACAAACACAGACACACAAACCCACGTATGGGCCAGGCCAGTTTTCCCAGGAACCAGTTAAACTATCAGTATGTTTTTGGACTGTGAGAGGAAAGGAGTTTCCAGAGGAAACCCACATGAATACAGGGAGAACATACAGACTCCACACAGATATCACCCCAGGAATTGATCCTATGTCTCCAGAAATTGGTTCCATGATGTAAATGTAGTGTTTATATGTTGTCTGTGGAGCAGTGGCTACTTTCAATAATGTACGTAATTTATAATAGTAAGCCATTCTTTGTTTACTCTCTGTATTATTACTCCTTACCTTGCATATTGTCACAATCTCTATCTGATTAAAACACATTAACAAAAAGGAAATTACTTTTTGGCAGCATGGTTGCATGGCAGTTAATCCTGCAGCTTTATGCCTCTTAGGTTCAATTCTAGACTGGTGAACCTTCTATTTGGAGTTTGCATGTTCTCATATGTCCTTATGGGTTTTCTCTAGGTGCTCCAGTTTCCTCAAACCTTCCAACGACAAGCTGGCTAGGTTAGTTGATGTCTCTAAATTGTGTATTTGTATGACCTGCAATAGACAGGCAGCCTGTCAATGGTCTTTATGGGATAGGCTCATGGTCGCTGTGACCTTTACCAGGAATAAATGGTTTACTGCATGAATGAGTAGAATTATATTTTAATTATATTCTTTTTTGTTTCCACTTTAATTTAGACCCAGGATTGTCAAACAAGTTTTTACTATAACTATTGCCTATATTTTCAAGTTTAAATAATGATTGAAGACTAAGTTTCAGATCCATTTTGTCTTACAAAGAACTGCAATATTAAAATGTTATACTATATATATTATAACTGGATAATTAGATCCAGACTATAAACTTCTGATAGTGCCAAAAACTGATTAACAGATTAAATGACACAGTAGGGGTGTTGCAGTCATAATAGTTATTTTTTTCTATGCAGGCTAGAGTCAAGGTTACTTTTGAGTAATCAACTAATACTGTAATGACTCAGGAAAAGAAGGTTCAACATTTACTACAGTAAAGTAATTTGATATAAAATGTACAGCTGTTAGAAAACACAGTTTTTCAGGAATTATGTCCTTGAAAGGATGTGGTCAGAGTCTGGCTTTTATGAAAGGCAGTTCTAGACCTTCAAAGTTCAGAAACTCCCGCAGTAGTATACACAGTAGGTATTTCCCAAATAAAAACTGTTATTTGCCTACCAATTATGAAAAGTGTTAAAAGATATTCTGAAGCTCATAAAAAAACATAGCATTTGGAATATTTTCAGATCATCCGTATTCTCACACAAATCTAGTTTTTGCTACTCATTGCTACTCTTCATAAGTATGTTTTAAATAATCAGTAAATATCTTTAGGGAGGTTGTACTGTAGTTTAAGGCAGTAGTTGCAACATGTAGAGTCATTGGCTTTCATCATTTTAATTTTGTATATGTCAAGACCAAAATAAATTGAAATGAGCACCAGCCTTTTCAAAATGTCCCTTTGAATTTATTTTCTTTTTAAATTTTGAATTATTTTAGATTTTCAACCTATTTTCCTGCATAAATGGTGCCTCTTAAATAAAGTTTTGTTTCAAAAAGCATAGGAGCAAATAGTTTCCCTTTATTTTTCACACAATTATGGACTAATCTTCTTTTATTCATATTGACAATGGCAATTATCAATGATTAATGTATCATTTTAACTTAAAGTCTAAAAACATACATTATATACAGTATGCAAAGGAACAAGTAATAGGTTTATTCCATGCTGAAAAAAAGAAGAAAGAGAACACAACGTTTCGGCCGTGGAGCCTTCTTCAGGTGTGCACACCTGAAGAAGGCTCCACGGCCGAAATGTTGTGTTCTCTTTCTTCTTTTTTTCAGCATGGAATAAACCTATTACTTGTTCCTTTGCAGCCTACGCATGCTGACACAGCTACCCACCTGAACTTATATACAGTATGTAGTATGTGTGTTATATGGACGAAGACACACGTACTATATGTATTATGTGTGTCTGGGAAGTAAGTGTGTGGTGATTTCATAAGCAAAAGCAAGAATTTTAACCATGATCAGCAGGAGGCTGGTGAAAATAGGGATCACCACCCCTTTATTTCCCAAGTCTTTCTTTAAAACTCTTTCTTTTGCTTATGAAAGCAAAACTCTTTGTGTCCAATCTTGGGTTGTCATCACATATTAGAGATGAGGCTTCATTGCACACGAGACAGGTTGTTTTTAACCTGCTGGCACTAGACAGCTTCTAAACATGTGTTATGTTTTTATTTGCTATCTTTAGATAGAGAAATATACATTACTTGGATTTTGAAGAGTAAGAGATGGAGGAGACAAACATAGGAGGCACATGTTTGCTGTTGATGAGATTGAGTATTACGCAGTGATTTATTGAATATACTCAAAATTGGCATAGCGTCCTGTTTTGAGCTAGAATTGCTTCTTCTTTAAAGGGCACAAAGTACACAGTTTTATGTGTGCTCTGACATTATGGACATTTTGACTGGCTAGCAGACACAGATCCAAAAGCAGTTATTATAATACTGTTTAGACCCACTTGGACTTGAGTTTCACTGATGCACAGGGAGCTTGTGCAGAGCACCTGACAGACACAAAGTGTGGATATGTGGATAGACAAACAAATGTTATCCCTGGAAGAGACAATAAATCCCCCTTTTTTACCGATGATAGTTTGTGTGTGAGCTGTGTGTACATGTGTAGCCATGGAAATATACACAGTGCACAGTGTCTGTGGGTTCCTTACTTCTAAAATGGCTGAAAACATGGCTGACAAATTAAGCCTAGCATCAGAGCATTTTGAAAGGCAGTCTTTGTGGTTCATCACATATAGTAAAGTAAAACAGTAGGTAAAAAAAAATTGAGGGATTTTCTTTGTAACCACATTATCTGACGTATCGCAGTAATTTATTTTTAACTTTATCATTTATTTAACTAAACATGTCAGTTGGGAAGTAATTATATATATACATCAAGGCATTCATGGCAGCAATCTGAGTAAATTACCTTGCTCAATGTCACAGCCACAGCATTCTATCAAGGAATTTGTATACACAGGTCAGGAGTCGACAGCCTTCACACTGCTGCCAGTAAACGTAGGGACTCGTGACATGGAGTGGCTAAGTTTACCAGTTCATTTTTTACAGAGTCCGTTGATGGGTAAAGGAGTGCCCAGGTGGGATTTTGGAATTGGTACAACTTTAATTTAATAATCCAACATTTTTCCTGGTCTCCCTGGAAAAAAAGATGACATCAATAAAACCAAATGAAAAGCAAGGGAAGTGAGCATTAGCTTTTACAGAGGCTACCTTTGTAGTGATGTTGCATGAATAAATCATCCTGCCACTCGAAAGCTAGGAAGAGAAATCACTGAAATGCAGATTGCTATTTTCAAGTGTGGAGCGCTGTCACGTAGTACTGCCATTGACAGCTGCAATATCAAAGTTTCACCTTCTCCTTCTATTCCAAATTTCAGTCTGAATGGCACTGTGCCAGTGAATAAATGCAGCCTACTATAGAAAGTTGCTTCTTCAAAATACAAGGGATCAACTTACAGTAAATGATGACAATGATAGTTAAGGAAATTGCAAATTGCTATGAATCATTGCTTACAAAACAAGCAGTAATAACATAAAATACATAATGTTCTGTTAACAGTTCCTTTATTCAAAGCAGCAAAAAATCATAATTGAGATTTTGTAAGCTTTTCCTTCACAAATAGGATTTACAGCTACAAATATGACAGCTAATTCTCCCGTCTTAGTTACTGTTGTCTGTGTGCTGGGTATGACTAAGTATTATTGCTTCACATTCCTGATTATGTAACTACATATACAGTAGTTTACTAATCATGGATTTAGTATTAAATGAAAATTTCTACATAAATTGCCTTGTGTATTTTCCCATAACTAATTTAGTTATTTTACTTTCCTTTCGGCAAATTATATTTTAAAAAAATAGAAGAAATGTCTTCATATTTTCTAAGTCTATATAAGAAATATTACAATAAAAGGCACTTAAAACAATAACTACTTATTACTTATTACAATAAAAGTTACTTGAAAAGTTATTTGCTTTAAATTTTGATTGTTAAGGACCTTATTTGTTCTTAAGAGTATCCAAGGATTAAATAATTAATTTGTAAGTAGCTGTGACAACATCAAACCAGACTGGCGAATATGTTAAACAGTAAATGTTGTCTTCCTGCATCATCAGCATCATTATCATAACACTAAAAATGAAGAAGATTTAAGACTTTTCTCTTTTCAGCTATCTCTGTTGCATTTTCAATTCAAGAGTAAAGGAACTGTAAACATTCGCATCCCCTTGTCCCCTTAAAGTTTTGATGCTGCCCTGCTAACTTCACTTTCTTACAAATCCTCTACGCACTGCTTAATTTATAAATCACAAAGTGCTGAAGCTCATTGTGAGCAGAGAGCAAATGTATGGGTGCATAGCACTCCTGTACAGCAGCAACTTTTAACCTCTACACTTTCAATGCAATTTCAGGCTGCCACTGTCAATAACATTTTAACAAGACAACTAAAATCACACCTGAGGAAGGCTCTACAGCCGAAACGTTGTGTTTTCTTTCTTCTCTTTTCAGCATGGAATAAACCTATTACTTGTTCCTATAATAATATTATGTAATTAGGCCAGTGGTATGGTGGCCGTAGGTTAGCATTGCTGCCTCACAGCCCTGGGGCGTTGGGTTCAGTTCCAGACCTGTGGTGCTGTCAAGTTTGTACGTTCTCCCTGTGTTTGTGTGAGTTTCCTTCGGGTGCACTGATTTCCTCCCACAGTCCAAAGACATACTGGTAGGTTAATTGCGTCCTGGGAAAATTGGGCCTGGTGTTTGTGTCTGTCTTCCCTGAGATAGACGGGTGTCTCGTCAAGGGTGTCCATTGCCTTGCCCCCTTTACTTGCCAGGCTAGGCTCCAGCTCCCCCACGCCTCTGAATTGGATGAAGTGGTTAGAAGATCGATGGAGGTAACTGTCCCATGACCTTTCCCCTTTACCCCAAACCAGACTCATGTCTTCCTCTTCCTCCTCCAATAAAACAGAAGGGAATTTCGATTCTGTCTCTTTGTCCTCATGTCTGTGCAGCGGAGGCTCTCAGTACTTGTATCTCTCTCCAGTGACTACCACATCCTCTCTGTACTGTAAATAACAGGGCGATAAACCTGCCTGAGCCTGATTCATCTTCCCCAGCCTGTTTTTCCACCCCACCATTACTAGGAAACACCAGAGCTAGCCACAATATGGTTTTAGAATCTGACTGTATGATCTCCCATATATTGTAGATGTGACAAGGCTCAGTGGTGAGCCTGTCACGGAAGTAACATCGCCCCGTTTGAAAACTGTAGAATCCCGAGGCAGAAGACCCGGTCCTTCAGTGCAGCAAAGTTTGCTGCTTTCAGCGCTGTGTGACTCTGAACCCATTAGTGATTGAACCATGCCAGGAGCAGAATACAGCTGCATGTGTTACAGATATAGCCCATGGGTAACCATGCTAACAAAAATATATTGCTTTATTTTAAGGCTAAAACCCTTATCTTTTACCTTACTTTCATAAGACCATGATTAAAATACATGTCTGGTTTTAAAAAGATTCCAGTGGGTATGTAACAAAAGCTAGTTTTTTTTGTTATAGCCTCTCCTAACATTAGCCAGATATTAGGAGATATGTATAACATTTTAATGCATTCACAGATCAATTTTCTCCTCATTTCTGAGGAAATGTGTTGTTGAATATTGGAGTATGCAACATTGGAATGCGAAATCCATCCCATATCAATCCCATTCAGTTTCCTGGCAATCTACACTGGCAGCTTGTGCGGCGCATCTGCAGCTAAGTAAAGCTGCATCCTGTTCTATTTTCTTTACACTTCTGGTCTGTTTTTGATGTATTCATACATGGTCAGCACCATGTTTTTTGGGGGGGAATGTGATCGATGAGTCAACTATACAAAAATCTTTAAAAAGATATTTAAATTGTAAATGAACGTTAAGTTTATTGTATGCCTTAGAGGTCCCAGAGTGCAGACAGTCTCAAATCAAGAGGCGTGGGAGCTGAGCTCCATCACAAATTAAGTGCATCCTCTGGCCTTCTTCTATAAATTCCCAGATCCAGACAGGAAGTATATTCATTTATTGTGGAACAGAAAGGTTGCTGGAACAATGAGAACAATTCTCACAGGCCTGGTGCTGCAATAAGGTGGATGTCTTAAAAGTTGTTTGTTCTGACAGCTGGAAATTTCACTTCCTTTGAAAGGCACTGTCCATTAGCAAGGGGAAAATTAATGGAGGCAGGTTAGGGAGAGATGGGATGTAGTAACAGAAAACACTGTTTATGACTTCTGTAAGCCTGGAAAGCCATAATATCTGTGGGTACAGACTTTTCACTTAGTATTGGTAGGAAGAGATTTGGCAGAGACTTCTAATTGAGTGTGCATTGTGCATATATGGAGGCCAACTAATTTCAAAAGGCAAGGAACATCTGGGCCTTCCCAAAGCTTATACAGTGCCTTGCAAAAGTATTCAGACTCTTCCAATGATGTCTCATTTTGTTGGATTAAGAAAGAGTGAAATTAATGACATTTTGTAAGAAAATAACCTTGATTTTTCTGTGCAGTTTCTACTGACATTTCATTTCTTTTACCCATGAAAGTGTTTAGTTAGAGATTCAAGTTTTGATTTAAAATACTCACTGATTTCTTATTCAACAAAATAGGACATCATTGGAGGGGGGACAAATAATCTTTGCAAGGCTCTGTACATGAAAGTGCAGACATCCTTTGTATCCAGAAAGGAGATACTGTAGGTTCAATCTTATGTGCTTCAGTTATGTTTAGATACATCAATGATCTTGGGCTTTATTCACAAAGGTGATTTAAGTGAGGACTTTAAATACAAGCCCTCAGACTTCAGCCTTACTTGAGACTTTAGACCAGGGCTGAGCAATCCTGGTCCTGGCAAGCCCAGTTATCTGCAGGTTTTCCAGCTTTCTTTTTAAACTGCAGTGAGAAGTGCTGGGAGTGGCTATTAGATTGGTCCCTTTATGCCAATAATGAGCTGATTGAGCTTGTTAAAAGTTGAGTTGGAATGAAAAGCTGCTCTGGCTATTCAGGACCAGGATTGCCTACCCATGCTTTAGACTTTAGTTCTTAAGTGAGATCTTTCACTACCCTGCTGGAGTCTGCATTTATATTAACCTTTGCCTTTAGATAACTGTCTTAATACTTAATTATTAAGGTGTTTAAGCTTAATGCTTAACCATTTTGGGAAGATTATGTTTTGCAAACAGGAGAATATGATGTTTCTAAAGCAGGCTCTGTCTCTTTAAAAAATTAGTCACTGAAGGTAGTAGATGTATTGCTAAATATTCACCTAGATACCTAGATATTTACATATCTAGATATTTACATATCAATCTGGAATCTGTTTTACATCTGTTTCTTTCTAACCCTTTCTAACGTATTTTGTGCCTGTTTCATTCACCCACGTTTTAACAATTTAACGTGTCAAATTTTTGTTACATTTTCTTAAATAAAAAAAAGTAAACAATAGTCATACAATATACCATGCTGTAGAGTAAGGGATTTTGTTCAAGAGCAAATTTCAAGGGCAAGCTGCTGTGTGTGTCTGAGAGGAGACAGGCAGCCTGATAGTGAGCAGTTCTGAATTTTGTTTCTCTCCCTTTTAATTGGATCCAGAGGACTGTAGAAGCTTCTGTAAATCAGCCTTGCAGCCTGTGCTGCAAGCTGGCACGTATTGTGTGGATTGTGACTGTGGAACACATTCTGTAAATCAAATGAGATTAATGAGAAAAATGATATCAGTAGTATGAAGATCATGCACAAGAATTCCACTTTAAAATACTGTATATATGTTCTCGGCTTATATTTGCATTCAGTCACATCTTTTAGACCAAGAGGTCCTGCAAGGACGGCCACGTATGTTCTGATTTTTGTGGTCAACAAAATAATTCACCTAACTATTTACTTAGTTAGGCATATATGCGATTTGCAGTTCAGGAACATTAGCTTAATTAAAAGTACAGTTACTCAGAAAACACCTTTGAGTTTGGTTAGAACAATTACAATTATACAGTAAACTAAATTATCAGACCAGCTATTTAACCGAGTTTCAAAGCGGATTTACATATTTATGTGCTATTTACATATTTCGGGATTTGAAAGAGGCAGCATCGATGAGTGAATTTCAAACCACAATAAAAGTAAAATGTACACTGTAACTTGTAAGTAGGCTTGTGAATATAAGTCTTGTAATCCAATAGAAATATTGCTCTTGATTTTGATTTCAGTTTTGCCAACAAATGCTACTTGCTTGTTATCTCTGTAAGCAGATCACATTGGAACATTTCTGCGGATGTAAGGGAGTATTACCTGTATTTATACTCCCTTACATCCCATTACATTATTGATTATTGGGACTAGTGAGCAGGAAGGGTCACAGCACGTCGCAATTCATGGGAACTCGAAATGCAAGTTTGCAACAGCATGGTGACTTACAGTATTTTCACAAAGTTCATGAGTTTTGTGCTTGATTTGTAAAATTCTTCTATAAATTCAATGAATTTCGTTACGAGATTTAATAACAACTCTGAGAAATTGGGACTGCAGTCCCCATTTAAGGTGGAACTGACACCATATGAGACTAGACCCATGTCATTATTAACAGCCACTATGCATCATCCATACTATTTGGCGTATTCATAAATCTGTCAACTACAGGTGTCAAGTCACAGGATGAAGTAAATTATTGCCAGGTTTACAATACAAGAAAGCTATACAGAATCTCATGATGCTGTGTTTAATTTTGTAGCAGAAAATTTCAAGGCACCTCTGAGCTCTTTAATGGCCCACAGTATTGCGTGTAGGAGAAGATTTTAAGTGACGTATTTAAGTATTTTTATGGAAACCCAAAACAATTATTACATCTAGAACATTGTTTTAGATTCTTCCTACCTTTGTACCCCATAAAGAAGCTGCTTTTCTTTTTTAGTATGTGCAAACTGAAACTTTAATTACAGTCAGGCTTGCAATGACACAGATATGAAAGATTTATGCTTTCCTCTGCTATAATCTGTTTCCAGCTTGCTACGTTTTGTCACGATATGGTTTTCTTGCTCAGTTAACTTTTTGTGTTCATCATAAAACTGCAGTTCAACCCTGCAAAATTTAGAAATTGCAATTTAGAAATGTCACCTAAGCTTATAATGCATAAAATGTATGCTGAATCCATCAGAACTGTCTGAATTTATCTAACTGATAGTCGTGGTTTTCAGTAGATTATTATCACAATGTAATCTAATATACAGAAAAAACTCAATAATTAAATGCTGATATCAGAGCTCATAAGTTATTTCTTAAGTACTGATACATTCATTTATATTGCTGATATCTTTAAACCCAGGCTGAGATTAGAAACTTTTCTAAACTCGTGAAGGGGAAACATATCCTTTAACATATAATATTTCATGTTAATATTTCGATTTTGTTATTATTGATCTTATTAAAAGCTCATCAGGAGCATCAGAATACCTTTAGTTCTTGCAGTCTGTATTTAACAAACTGGGTTAGGGTAATAGTAAAGTTTGGATTTCAGAGTAGGGTTACATTTCTACTGTAGAAGGTACAGTACACTTCTACTGCTTAACAAGAAATCACATATTGTAACCCTTATGGCAGCTCAGTCTCATAAACAATATTATATCACACATTGCTGAACGGTAAATTTGAACTGGACTATAAACCAATAGAGTATAGTCACAATGGAATGTTAAAGGTTATGTTTAGAAGTGTATGAATACATCCTAGCAATGGATCTAGTTTCAAAAAGAAAAAGGTACACTGAAAGTTACACATTAATATGCATTGTATCTCCACCTAGCGGTTACTATTGAGATGGCTGTATTTGTTTATTGAATTTCTTTTATCCTCCAATGTTTGTATTGAGTAGATAGAATGTAATGTGAAATGGTTTACCATTTTTTTAACATTAATGTTTGGCCAGAGGTTACCTAGAAATAAGAATAAGTAATAGGTTTATTCCATGCTGAAAAGAGAAGAAAGAAAACACATTTCGGCCGTGGAGCCTTCTTCAGGCGTGAGAAAGACAGGGCAGTAAGCAAAGGTAATGTAGCAGGAGAACAAAAGCTGGAAGAGAGGAGGAGCGAGGGGCGGGAGCAGGGGACAGACAGAGTGGCCAATCAGGAGGTGTGAAGTCAGGGCTGGTGAAGAGAGGTGTGAAATGAAACCTACCATGAATAGAGAGAATTAAACCTTTGCTTACTGCCCTGTCTTTCTCACACCTGAAGAAGGCCCCATGGCTGAAACGTTGTGTTTTCTTTCTTCTCTTTTCAGCATGGAATAAACCTATTACTTGTTCCTTTGCAGCCTACGCATGCTGACACAGCTACCCACCTGAACTACTAGAAATAAGAATGTCAGCATAGTACCTGAAAAGTGCAGTATTTTGTCTTGCCATGAGGTCCTTCCCATTCATTCGTGAAATATTGTGCAGGCAGAGCAACCAAAGTCAAGAAAAAAAAGCCGGTGACTCTAATCTATCCCTTCTTAAAATTCTAAATACTATAAATGCTAAGAATATTTTCAGCCAGATTTACTGCTGTTTGAAATTTAAAAAGCTACAAAGAGAGAGACATCTGAATGCTTCTTTTCTTTATATATCTATGTGGATTTATATGTGGTTGTTTTGTGTATTGACAGTATGACTGTTATGAGCTGCCTTGTACTGTACGTTTCCCTGTCTGACTGGAGTGTTGCCAAGAAGGTTCAGTTTTACACCTCACCTCCATTAATAATATATCTATGTTTAATCTGCAGAAAAGCAATTCTGCTCTGACCCCGGCTTCCCTGAGCATGGTAACAGAACGCCGAGTTCCGGAGTCTTCTTTGAAAATGCAGTAGCCCATTTCTACTGCTTGGCAGGGTACAGGCTCAAGGGCCCTTCGAAGACAGTCTGTGTTTGGCTTCACGATGAGACCATGGGCTGGAAACCAAGTCAAAAACCATTGTGCCTACCAGAAGGTGAGAGAGGGAACATTTCACATTCATTAATACACAGATGGGGATACATTTGTATGCATGGCAGGCAAAAAAAAAAACCCAACAAAGTCTGTGCAACAAAGTCAGATAAGCTTTTTGAAAAATATTGTGAGGCAGGAGGAAAAAGTACAAATAAAGAAGATAGTATCATTATCAAGAAAAGGGGTTAAAATATGAATTAAGTTTAGAAAGCGGGTGGCACTGTGGCAAAGGATCTGCGCCAGTGGCTGGAAGGTTGCTGGTTCAAATCCCGCAGCTGGCAGAGGAATCCTACTCCGATGGGCCCCTGAGCAAGGCCCTTAACCCCCACTGTTCCAGGAGTGCTGTATAAATGGTTGACCCTGTGCTCTGACCCCAAGCTTCTCTCTCCCTGTCTGTGTGCCTGTGTGTCTCATGGAAAACAAGCTGGGGAATGTGAAAAGACAAATTCCTAATGCAAGAAATTGTATATGGCTATTAAAGTGATCTTATCTCTCGTCACAGTGCTTAGCATTGCGCTGGGGCCCTGGGTTCAATTCTAGACCTGGGGTGCTATCTATGTTTGTATCTAATTTTCTGTGTTCTTCCCATGTTGACATGGGTTTCCTCCAACAGTCTGAAAACATACTGGTAGGTTAATTGGCTTCTGGAAAAACTGGTCCTGGTGGGATTTTATGTGTTTTTAATTCTGTCTGCCCTGTGATAGACTGTCATCCCTTCCAGAGTGTACCCTGCCTTTCACCCGTTGCTTGCTAGAATAGGCTCCGGCACCCCCACAATCCTGAATTGGAAGAAGCCGTTAGAAAATGGATGGATGGAAATCAAGAAGCTTCAATTAATTGAATTAGGCTGAAAGGTGGTACAAGGGGGAGCTCTACAAAGAGTGTTTCATTGCACCACTAATGTTTTATTTAGCAATAGTGCACAATTCCCTCATTCCTGCACAGTTTAGGGACATCCAGGCAAAAGAAAAAAGTAAGCAGATTCTCCTGTATTTGTTAAGCTAATGATACAAGTAACACATGGTAAATCAGTAGTGTGCATTTTGTTACTTTGCATTGCATTGTCAATACAGAGCACATTGATATACAGGGTCATTTGAATGGAAACATATGGTACTGTAAGTACAGAAAAATAACCAATGGTTACACGGAATATTGCATTACTTTTCTGACCACTTTTCAAGAAGGTAGTGGGGCAAAACAAAACACTCATTCTCCCAATGTGATCTCCTCGAGAAGCCAATGAATAATAAGCAGTATAATACATTTTTTTTCATATTACACTGATTCTGCAATGATATTTTCAATGAAGGAGAACATGGGTAAATACTGTATTTGCATTTCTGTTCTCAATGTGCTATCTTTCATATGTAAGCTTACTATGCTGCATTTAAATTAAATTAAATTTTAATTTAAGTCCCGCATTTGCACGGCATCAGTGCTCTGACATTGAAATAACTTCTGTAAGGTAGTGCAGTTACCAGCCATGTTTTAGGCACCTGCTTTCATTAATCCTGAATCTTAGATAATGGACCAAGTTCGGCATCCTGACCATCACCCGCTGTCAGCACCAGTCGAGGCCTTGACCTGTCAGGATGTTCCTTTCAGACTCAGTTTGTCAGGCTGTTCGTGTCAGTCTGTCCTTGCCAGCCTGTCACCCACCTGTCTACCACCACTGGTTACATACAGTTCTAGCAGTAATTACCAGCCTGCTTTGCTCTTTTCAACTTCCAGTCTTTTCTGAAGCCCCATGGCAGAACCTGACACCTGCCGTTAGATCTCAGCCTGCCAATTTCTGAATTTCTTTGTAGAGCCTGATCCCTAGTTCTGACAGGTCTAAAGCCCTAGTACTTGACTCCATCTTGAGGTCTCAACAGGCCAGATTCTGGCATTTATTTATTTCCCCAATGTATCAGGGGTTTCATGCCCCAACATAGAATCACATCTTGAGAAAGTGATTGATCTCGAGCCTTGAAGTGAACACCTACTACCAGCTCAAGAGTTGTGTCAACACAGGACTGCATCCTCTAGGTTTGGATAAGGCTGACAATCTCCAAGGCCACAATATGACCCTCTGCTCTTGACATGGACTATTGTGCCAACACTCATTTGAGGCCTCCATAGAGGCTTGGGCCTTGACTGGCAACCATATCCTCAAGATCAACTCGTCAGCTGTGGTCTTTACAGTGGGATGATGCTTTCAAGGATTCAGCAAGGAATCTAGCCTCAGTGCTGACAGCATCCTTGAGGCTTTTCAACCCTTTGGTCTCCACAGGATTTGATTTTGTTTTCAGTTCCTATGTTTTGACCTTTTGATTATCAGCGTGGAAAAGCATCCCTGGGACCTAAAGGCCCAAGGGTGGATCTCTCCAGATTCTTCAGCCTCAACACATCTGCACTCTGTGGCTCCTAAACCTTATGACACTCTTGAGCCCCTGAGAACTGCAGACTGCAGAAGATTTTCAAGGCCAAGGAGTCTTCCTAGCAATAGGCAAACATCTTCCTTCGTCAGCTAGCACTACTACGTCAGTGCTCCTATGATGTCAAGTGCTCCATGACATTTGAGTATTAGATGAGTAGCTTTGCCAGCTAGAATAATAGCAACTAAAATCAAGCAATCTATAAAACCTAAATTACCACCTCTTGTTTACACATTTTCTTGTATTATTATTTTCCATGGCTATTGTTAGCAGTTCTCTGTTTATTCCTGGGGTTGCTAGGGAATGGGAGGGCCATGACCTCCCTTTGAGTCTACCTTTCTACCACAGCAGCCTGCTGGAACGAAGACCTTTCTCCTTACAAACAGGGAAATAGTGCCACTGCGCTGTAGGGTCTCCCAGATGTTTCGGTAGCACCGTTGGTTGCTCATTTCTAGTGTTTTCGGGCAATAGACATGTGCTGTCTCTCTCTGAGGATGACCTACGTCCTGGCCAGAACATTACCCTGACAAGAGGGATACTGTAGCTGCAGACAATGTTTTAACTTCTTAGAAAATTCTGAAAGCAGAAAAAATGACACTAAGAAAATACTAGCAAATTAAAGCAATGTTGGGCATAAACATAAACATGATGTGTGTAACTCTGATATCAATATTAAAATTACACATTTATGTGCATTCTCATGAGAAATTGGTTTTAATTTAAACAATGTCAAGACACATAGCATCTTTCAGGAATGCATTTGCCGTGTAAATTTGTGTTGTTCATCTTGTATTCCCAGCTCCCTGACATAGTGAGTAAAACTGAAACACTTCACTTGCCTTTGGTCAGTGGTTTGGAAAACATGAGGTCTGTTGATCAAATTTCTTGAACTATCCCATTGAAATGGTATTGAGTTGCATAGCTAAGGTATGCCTTAGATCAGTTACTAGTTTTACCTACTTGTCCTGGCCAAATTTCCCATTGGCCCTTACCAATCATGGCCTCCTAATAATCCCCATCTATGAATTGGCTTCATTACTCTGCTCTCCTCCCCACTGATAGCTGATGTGTGGTGAGTGTTCTGGCGCACTATGGCTGCCGTCACATCATCCAGGTGGATGCTGCACATTGGTGGTGGTGGAGGGGAGTCCCCATTACCTGTAAAGCACTTTGAGTGGAGTGTCCAGAAAAGCGCTATATAAGTCTAAGCAATTATTATTATTACTTATTTATCTACTTTTTAAGAAGGGACATTAAATAGCTAATTAAAATATTTCTAATATGTGTAATGTCCTTTCAGTATCACGAAGGGTTTTAAATGATTTTAATTGCAAGCGCTATTGCTTGACAAAGAAAACCTTGGCACAAGTAGATATTAATTCCAAATTAAAAAGTAAAAAATAGAACAAGTTTCTTAAGGTATTTGGTCAAACATTGTTCTCCTTTTTCTTTTTCAGTGTAAAATTACCCTGCTTGTGAATTGACAGCTTGTACATTAACACAGGTCCCCTCTATAACCTAGTTGTTTTTCTGTGTATAAAGCAGATTAGGAATGTTTGTAATTGAAATGTTGATTTAAATTACAAAGGTTTGATATCACTGCATTTTTCATAAGGGAAACAGTTTTGAATGATCAACATTTGTCTTCACATACAACAGAAGAGATTTTATCATTTGACAATTGTCATGATACAAAGGTGTTTGTGTGGCAATTATCCATCAGCATTATTCCCACTGTTAATGGCAGGATGTGTACCACTGCTATGTAGATCATTTCCATGACAACTTGGGTCTGCAAAAGCTTCATCTGTGTACCTGTCATTAATCATTTTAAGGCTTTGACAATTCACTGACAAAGTAGTATGAACCACAAGTAGTCATAACCCATTGATTTGGTTAGTTTTTTTAATCAATCAATATTACAAGAATTATTCCTAATTTATGCAGCCTGGTTAATACACTGTTCCTACAGATACGTTTTCTGTGTGATGTTGCAGATTGTCTAGTTCCATACATTGAAGATGCAGATATTCATAACAAAACCTACAGACTGGGGGACAAACTGATAATCAGATGTCACGAAGGATTCCAGATACGGTATCCGGATATGGATAACATGGTCTCAATGTGCCAGGATGATGGAACATGGGACAGCCTGCCCATTTGTCAAGGTGCCAATATCATTTTCTAATGTTTTTGTATTATATTTGATATATACTTATTTAGACCCTTATTCGACCCTTAAAATTATTCAGACCCTTAAACAAAAGTTTTTCTCCCATGATGCCTGCTGTTAAAGCTACTATGTGCTTTTTATTCAGACAGTTACTGAGTCCAGTTATAGCACTCAAGTAATCTGATTTTTTAACAGTATGTTTTAAGTTACAAGGATTTGTTTGTATGTACTGAAAATGGAGAGTTTGGACACATTTATAGCATACTTATCTGTAACAGCACATGTGTGCAGTTTACAGTTTACAGTATGCTGGTGACTACAGTGCCTTTTAAAATTATTCAGACTATACAAATCTAATCAATGGTAGTGCTTAGTAAAAGCTTGTAAAGGTAAAAATGGTAGATGTTTCACAGAAATCCTCTTTCCAGCACATTTACCTCTAAAATTGCACGTGATAGTGAGTTTTCACATTTGTTGGCTTTAAAGTTTGCAGTTATGACACTTTGAAGTGGCAATTGAATATTTGTTCTATACACAACCTATTCCACACAATAAATACAAAAGAGGGAATAGATAAATAATATAAAAGAAAAATAGAAAAGTCATGATTAAGTATTCAAACACTTTGTTATGCAAAAAAATACCTTAATGAGCTACACAAATTTATACACAAAGTGGCCTCATAATGGTTCTTTCAGAATAAACACTTTAGAAAACCCGTTCTACTAAAAAAATGGAAAGACTTGAAACCTGCTGTACAAAGAAATCCTCAAGCAACTTGAGAGAGCTTGAATAAATCTACCAAAATGACAGGGGAAAAAATTGCTCCAAAATGATGTTTTGGTAGAGTTGGTAGAGACTTTCCCCAAAAGATTTGTGACTGTAATTGCTGTCAAAGTTGCTTCCATCACACGTTATGTTGAGTTTACAGGTCAGAAAAATTCTCAGTTTATTTCATTTTTTTCTCTTTTGTTTTTGTTGAATTTTTAACTAATTTAAAGTCAAGGGTAGTTTTTAGTTTGAGCATTTATGTTTTGAATACAATATTAACTTTAAAAACTCTACATGGATCATTTTGTATTTGCACAAAAGGGGCTGAATACTTTTGACAGACAGAGTGGTTAAACTGCAGATAAAAAAAACCTTTCCCTTGGGGCTGTCACAAATTCATCAAGTCATTCTCAGGAAAGTGGCCTGACATTTTATCGAATACACAAGAAATTCATGATTTTGGATAATTTTTGTCTTCAACAAGGTTGATCAGATGCAGTTCTGCTGTGAAAGTCTCAGGCTTGTTGTCACCACTGTAAGCTGTATATCCACATTGCATGCTTTGTACTAGGCTGCAGATGCTGTCTCCTCTCTCTCTTGAAAGTCATATGCTCTCTGATCGCTTCATGTGTAGAAACCAGCTCTGGACCTGATGAGTCACTGTGTGTGGCTTGAATAGAATTAGTTGGCTACATATCACAATAGAACAGAATTACAGTAGGTGGTATAAATCAGTAAAGGAACAATCAGTATAACTGTTGCATAAAATAGCTCACTGAAAGAATGCTCCATGAAACCATTGCCTTGAAGCTGTGTACCGCCGAGCACAGGCTTCAGATGCTGGAACAAATAACAGTCAATAAGTGCTACTTCTTCATTGTAAGCATGGTTAACTTAACTGTTACAAACCCAAGCTGGCAAATTGCAACCTGTGATTCTCTGTCTTAGTCAACTGGCACTTTAACATGTCATGTTGATAAGACATTTGACAAAGAAACCATATTAGAAATGATTTATTGGCATCCTTCCTACAGTGCTTTAGGGAATCCTTACAGAAACATCTTTCAATGGAATAATTATTTTTAAAATAGAAACAACATAGAATCACTCAAACTTACTGTACATCAAAGAAAAAGCAGATGGTACCAACTGCCCCTTAAAGCTTGCAAAAAATTAGACTGTATCCCTTCATTTGAAAGGGTTTTAAAATTAAGCAAAGTGTTTTGTTCTCCTGTAATGGAGCACAAATACTGGAATGATGTGTTGTCAGACAGTTAACAGTTAAAATCCTGTGCTTGTTGGGGATAAAGAGAAAAAACAGATTTGGCAGAGGTAACTGATTATTGCTGTCAGTTATTAAGTGTGTATTTACAAACATTGAAGTGCAGTTCTCACTTTCGTGAAGATCGATATGCTCCTTGTGGATGGGATGCTTCTTGTGCTGATGGTGTGCCCCATATGTTGCAGGCTGTTTGCGACCCGTGGTTCCTCCTCACAGCTACATGAACATTTCGGAAATTGAATTTTCTGTGCCGGTGGGAACAGTGGTGCGTTACCAGTGCTTTCCAGGCTATAAACTGGATGGTTCAGAGGTCCTGGAATGTATGTACAACCTCATCTGGTCAGACATCCCACCAAGGTGCCTTGATGTTGAAGGTAACATCAAGTTTATGTTTATGAACAAGGGAATAACATAACACTGTTGATTTTCATTGTCTTGATTTAGGTAGCAAGGACTATATACAGATGCTTCGGTGTCTGTTTAAAATATGGATAGACACGTTACATTTGCTTGGGACATGTTTCTTTAAAAAAATATTTTGACCTTTGATTTACAATGGAAGGATATGCATTAAGATTAACAATGGACCAAATTTCCACGTAAAGACTGGAAGCAATATTGAAAAATATTGAAAAAGCAAATGTTGAGGGTAGAAAAGTTTGGTAAATGCAAGCTGACAATCTGTCGCCATTAAGATGTTCCTTGGATTTCTTGCATTCTGCAATACCCCATGAGAATACCGTCTTGGTATTTTAAAGGAGTAAGTAAGAGGGGCAATGAACTGAAGAACTTTGAAGCACAGAGCAAAAAAGCTGAAGGCATGTTGTCACTTGGAAAAATTATGTTCATTTTTAAATTACGTCTTAATTGCTCAACTTGCTTCAACAAAAAAAAACAACAGTTATCCTGTCAGTATTTTGCAGGCATGAATTTTAAGTACATTTTTTTAAGTATTTTTTTTTTCGATAAGACTGTTAACATTATACTGTAGGTAGTCCCATAGAATGGTTTCTGATTATAAGTCATCTGCATTTGTCATTTCCTCTATAACTGCTTATAACTACTATATCTAC
The DNA here is from genome assembly GCF_055471065.1 of Atractosteus spatula. Taxonomy (NCBI): domain Eukaryota; kingdom Metazoa; phylum Chordata; class Actinopteri; order Semionotiformes; family Lepisosteidae; genus Atractosteus; species Atractosteus spatula. The sequence continues at coordinate 36,384,923 of NC_142707.1, forward strand.
ACCATACACTTTCTGAGCACAAGCATGCATCCTTATTCAACTGGAACCAGCCCTCCTGCATGCTTGTTACATTAACCTGCTGTGTGAAGGGCCTCTTATTGCATAAGAGATGGCATCTGGTAGTTTGAGTGAAAAAGACTGTGGAGTGAAGCTGAGCAGCTCTAGCTGTGCAAGTTGCAAACAGTGTCCCTTATAAATTGCAAAACGCTGGCTCTTAAATAATAAAGCATAAACCGATAAGGAAATATCAAGCAGTATCAAATCAATGATAAAGACTATTCTTTTGAATTATTTAAAGATTGATGTACAGTTCTTCAGAGGGCTCAACAGAACTTTTCCAAAAGGAAATGTGATTGAAAAATGAAGATGAAGGATAAAAAGATTTTGTTATAAAGCAATGTAAGAGTTGGACTTTTTTTGTAATAGTTTCAGATTTTACAGAGAAAATTGGGTAGAATAGTATACTGTACACAAATAAAAGATCTGAATTCTTTTATCTCCTCATGAATTATAGGAGTTCCTCTTAGAAGAGATTTCAGCAATTCTTTTATTTCCTCGTTGTGGTTAACTAAATTTAAAGAAGAAAAGTCAGTTGCATCACTTTCTTTCTTTTTTAGACCTTGTTAATTGGGTCTATACATGTACGTTTTGTTGCTCAGCATTTGCGGTTCAATAATCTAGAAGAAGGATTAATGTCTGAAAGACACTGAATGTTACATTTACTGTATCACTGGATTCAGTTTTAATTTCTCCTTTTCTCAGAACATGACTTTCACTTTTTAACACTGTTGCTTTAAAACAAGCAAAATAAAAACAAGACCTTAATTTCCTAAGGCTTAACCACATTTCAGCATTTCATGATACAGCACCCTCTACACCAAATGTCACAATTGCCTGTGCAATACAATTTGTTCTGTTTGTTTTTAACAGTAAAGTAACTTATTACTAGGATATTACTAACTACATAACAATAACAACAACAATAATAATAGACAATGTGCTACATAATGCTGACTGCTGAATGTTGCTTGGAGGCTCAATTTTGTATTTAAGTGATATGGGGCCCAGTCATATTAAAGCCCCCAGCCCCAAACATTGTGGTATTCTGCTATTTTCTGGAGCACTTGTGTATCTCTGATATTAATTCCAGATTTCTGCTTGACCAGCTGCAGATCTTGATTTGCTGAGCATTTCCCTTTTAGATTTTAGGTTCTTCAGAATCATATGTCACTGGAAAAGCAAAAGGTTCCCTAAAGGATTTAAAACCGTAGCAGCATTTATAATATTTAATAACAGAAATAATAATGGGTGTCACATTGGTGCAGTACTAAGCATTGCTGCCTCACAGCACTGGGGTCCTGGGTTCAATTCCAGACCTGGGGTGCTATCTGTGTGGAGTTTGTACGGTATGTTGTCCTTGTTTTCACGTGGGTTTCCTCCAGGTGCTCCAATTTAAAAAAAGTCCAAAGTCTTCAATCCAAAAACATACGGGTAAGTTAACTGGCTTCTGTGAAAACTGGCCCTGGTGTGAGTATGTATTTGTTGGTGTGCCCTGTGATAGACTGGCGTCCCATCCAAGGCGTATCCTGCCTTGTACCTGCTGCTTGCCAGAATAGGCTCCAGCTTATATAATCATAATAATACATAATGCTACTGCATAATACTGAATTTAGTTGCCTGGGAGACTGTTTATACAGTAAGAGAAATGTATGCTTACCTAAGTGATAAAATGTATCTTGATTTTCAGTTTGCCCCTTGCCTCCCATGGTGGAACATGGAGACTATGTCTGCCACCCTAACCCCTGTGACAGGTATATTCACGGTACAGTGGTGGAGTTCTACTGCGACACTGGCTACTCTTTAGCTAATGACTACAGGTATATCACCTGTCAGTACGGGCAGTGGTTTCCCCACATTCAAGTGTATTGTGTTAAATCAGGTAGGTATAACAAAGTATCAAATATTCTGCTTAATTAAAAAAATCTTATTTTAAATAAACTTTTTAGATTTTTATATATTGACATTATTTTCTAACTTGACAATGATTCCAGGAAGAGAAGGAAGAAAAAGTTCCAAATGTCATCAATATTAATGATAATAATGTAAACATTGTATTACAAAATAAATACGATGATTGTGCCAAACCCAGTATAATTTTAATCCAAGTAGATCCCCAGATTTTAATTATTATTTTTTCTGAATGGCAGAAATAATAATTGATTATGAATTTTTTAATGATTATTTTTTCTGAATGTACATTGTAAAAATAAAATATTGAGAACAGTTTTAATCAGTATTAATTCCTAATTAATATAATTAAAGTTAATCAGATGATGGTTTTACTTACCTACTTAGTAAGATGATATTGTTTGATACCGGACAAACAGACAAACCAACCAAACCAGGGTGTACCTTGTCTTTTGTATGAGAAATTTAAAGTTTTAAATAAACAGTAAGAAATAGCTTTTTACCATTATAGTGAGGTATTTGTCTTGTGAAAGGGAAATAAATCTAATGTTTAAAACAGCAATACGTTTTTTTTATTCTAATAAAAGAATACTTGGTTTTTAATTTTAAGTAGAATATTCATTTTTAAAAAATGTGTATATTGTATTTGATTTTTAATTTAACAAAATGGTGAGGGGAAATACTTTCTTATGATGTTGGTTATTTGCAGTGATGAAGTATCACATCTAACTGTGATGTGGCACGATATTAATTCAGGCATTGAAATGAAGAAGAGTCACCTAAATAGTCAATTTCACTTTTATTCAGTTACCTTACATTACCTTTTTCTCTTCAAACAAAAATTGATAGACTGTCAATGCAACACAGTATCTCTTAAAATGTATAATGGTTTAAACTTATAAATCCAAAACAGTGCATGTCTTTACCTCTGCAGAGCCATCCTGGCCAAACTCTCAGGAATCTCTGCTGACAACATGGAAGGTGTTTGCATTCACGGCTACCAGTGTGTTGCTGGCATTGCTCCTTGTCATTCTTGGCAAAGTGTTCCAGTTCAGGTGCAAGACTCACTGTCAGCTGAGGTCTGTACATTTCTTTATACACATGCTTAGAAAGTTTAATCCAAGTAAGGGAATACTCTAGAGCCCTAGACATTAAATATCATAAGTTAATTTCTGAGTGGCAGTTGTCCAATCCAATTACAGTTCAAATTATCTGGATTTCTGCATGAATGGCTCTGATCGTGATCTGGTCTTCATCTAAGTCATAATAATTAATAAAAACAGTAACACAGAACATTTTACATTGTCATATCTTTATTGAACAAATGGTTTAAACAATCAAGGTCATAGATGTATTTGTGAGAAATCTTGTGATAAAATTAATGTTTTCATCTCCAGGTTCTTCACTTCTAGGCTTCACAAGTGATAACATTCAATCCATTTTCTTATCCATTTGCTTTCTCTTTTTCTTCTAAAATTGAAACTGAGAGATGTTGTAGAGCTACATAGTTCTGAAGCTCTGAGCTCAAAATAATTACTATTTTCCTTAATAATAATGAAAATAAGTGCAAGGGTGTGCTTTTTTCGTTATGTAACAGAAAAGGAAGTTGATTTTGCACCTTTCGTGAACCACTGAATTACAATCTTTGTGAGAAATGATTTTTTGTTCTTAATCAACAGTATGTGTTATGCTTTCCCACAGAGACGGACAACAAGGTGCAAGTTCTCCCAATTTTGTAGTGGTAGATGGCATTCCTGTACTGCTGCCTTCCTACGATGAGGCTGTGAGCAGCAGTAATGTTCTGCCACCAAGCTTCCCGCCCCCTGCTGGACAAGGGGAATCATTGCACGTTGAAGAACAGGGACCTCCTGCTTATCCCGGTCATGTTGAAAGCATCAGTGCAGTGCATCCCGAGACCAGCGAGTATGAAACCTGCGAAAGCCTAACAGATTCCTTCGAACACCTCCAAAGTATATGTCCGTCGTCTACGTGTCCGGGGGGACTGAACAACATGTCGGAGAGAGCAAACGTTATGACATCCACTGCAGACACGGCTTCCACAAGTCCCAGCATTGACATAGCAGATGGTATGTTTATTTCTCTATGACATGCATGCACAAATTATTACATGCAAAAATAATTTCACTACTGTGTAATTCAACATTGCTTCCCTGAAAGAGAAGGCAACTTGCTTCAGATAACTCTAAAACGTCAAACTAATAAGTGGTCACATTTTATTTAATACTCCAGCTGGATCTTACAGTTTAAAATTACAGTATTATCAGTGAAAACATTTCCTCATTAAAAAGTGGTTTAAAAAGTGAACACACGCCCTACCCTAGAGTATCAGACACAGTGGGTGAGTCTTTGCAGAGAGTGGCTTAGGAGTGTCATGCTATTATAGAGCTTTGTGGGTGAGGCAGGCATGGTTTGGAGACATTCTGCATGGAGTGCAATATGCAACTACAAACATTTGGGAGGCCTCTGATTATCTACAAGTCTCTCTTCATCCTCTTCACATATACAGTACATTGTGCAGTATGAAAGTATAGAAGAAACACAATTGGCTTGAATAAAGATGAAGTGGAGGATATACAGTACCAAAGTTCTTGCCATTATTGCTCCCTAGTTCTCCATCATAGTGCCTTTTCCACAGTCTTCGTATACATTCAGCTAAATGTCAAGTAGTCATTTTTTAATTGAAAGGAAACATTAGATATGGTACACATATTGTGTCATTGTGAATAAAAGAGAATACTCATTTGGGTGACTGGATCTTACACTTCATGTTAAGTGGCCTATTCAGGCGTCTTTCTCATAGAATCTCAGCAGTGGTTTGATTGTCAGAGGGCAATGTTCATCCCTTCAGTGGTTGTCCTTTTTCAGGAAATTATCATTTGCAAGTACTATTGTCTTACAAAAAAGGAAATCTAAACCACTACAATAAACAAAATCTCTGCAGCCCATGCTTATTATGACAACCATTCATGATGTTTATCACAATTCTTTCAAAGTAAGGTGACTGAAATATAGTAAAATGTGATATATTTAATTTATTTCAATACATATAACAGTATGAATAGTAGGCAATCATTTTTTATAATGCATCATTTTATTATTCTCTTTCAGAAATACCACTTGTGGAAGAAGAAGAAGGCTATTAATCCTCCTTTATTCAGAGTTCAGATTTCAGAACAAACCCTTTATTTGAAATACACATCTAAGAACACACTTCTTTACTGATTATGAATCTTTTTCAGCTTCTTATCTATCTGATCACTAACCTTATAGCAAAGACTTAAATGATCCAGCACTTTAAATCACCTTACCCAGAAAATGCTTAGTGACAAACAGATAATGCTGTCCAGTGTGGTTAAGCATAAAAAAACACATTACCAGTTAGAAACAGAAATGGATCATATATTCATCCATCTATCCATTTTCTAACCAATTCATCTAATTCAGGGTCACAGGTGAGCCATAGTCTATCCTGGCAAGCAATGGGTTTGATATACCCTGGGCATTCCATTGCTGGACCAGTTCACCTACAAGTCTATCTTTGGAATGTGGGAGGAAACTACAGTATCCAAAGAAAACCACTGGAAACATACAGGGGAAACCATAAAAACTCCACATACAGTAGATAGCACTAGGTCCAAAATTGAACCCAGACCCCCAGAGCCGTGAGGCAGCAATGATACCCCATGTAACACCGTGCCACCTGTCAAATGTTCGTTGTGAGTTAATTCTCTAATAGAGGATGTGATATCTATACAGTATGTGCAGACGATCCCTAACTTTTCTTTCCTTTATGTGCTTAAATATTTTAATGAGGTGTCATCCATGGAAATATGTAAATCAGCCATAGGAAATCTTTCAATGCTCACTGTTGGATTATTATAAACCAATGAAGCAAAAATGTGTTAAATCTGTGACTGTTTAGCCAAACTACTTCCATAATCTTTGTGTTTTGTAGTGAGCAAACTATTGTTTCTCTTTTTAGAAACTAAAAGTCCTCTTCATGGGTTGCATGTTTGTTTTTTTTCATCAAGGGTGTGAAAATGTACAGTCAGTGATCGCTTGGCTAATTCCAAAGATGTTAAAAGGGTAGAATGAATCGAAAGGTCAGAACATGAAACCTGTGTGTTTTGTGGATGGCTTGTGTATTCACATCACTTTTTTATTCAGTGTTTTTCCTTTATGCTACATCAAGGTGGAATTAAGCAAGGCTGAACTAGAAATATTTAGCAGAAAAGTGTTGCATCCACTTACAAATGTTTAAATTGAATGTTATAAGATCACTTATAATCAGTAATGTGAGTGTAAAAACTACAGCATGAAAGGTTCTGATCTGTTCTACAAATGACTGATTTATACTGACATTTATGTCTACAATTTTGTAGGATGGAAAAAATACATATTGCAAAAAGCTGTAATTTAAAACACCTTCTCACTCTTAACCGAACAAAATGTTTGCACTGCTGGTCAGGTATACAGAATTGACTGTTAGAACATTCCCCAGAAATGAAGACAAGTAAATTAAATGAACATTGCGAAATCTGTTTCTAAATACATTATATTTCTATAGTTATCATTAAATATAAATATAAAATTAACATATGTTTCTGGGTCGCATTTTTATTAAACTAATACAGATGGAATGGGAATGTTTTTAAATACTGTATATAAAAGAATGAAGCTATGTTTTAGTATTCCTGAACATCCTTGTTCAGCCAAGATCTAATTTTTGAGGGTATCTTTGCAATGTCAGCCTGAAGGCCTATTTTGTTTTGGTTTTTATGGTTTGGTCTCAGTTACAGAGCTGGTCTCATTATCTCATAACTGTAATTGTAAGTTTGAGGTCAGATTGAGACTTTGAGGTGTTTTAGATGTGACTGTACCTTTTATAAGGTGAGAAATGAACTGTGAAAGGTCTTAAGAAATATTTACATCTGTCTAGTCATTAGTCCTAATCATCAGACAACTATGAGTCTAATTGTTTAATTAAGTACTCAGGTTGAAACAAAAACCAAAGGATACTACAGTATATCCTCCTGGATGTTTGACACCAAAGCTTAGGGTATGTGTAGGATATTTTCCATAAGAACTACATTTACAAGTCTGCTTGAAGCTATTGAACTCTTCGGAAGCTCTCGGGAAAAGAAGGAGACAAGAACATGTTAAACCTCTCAGTATAAATGTATTTGTACTGTATATTGTCTGAAAGTTTTCAAAAACGTTTTCTGCAGGGAGAATAAAGATCAAGGTAAAACAACAACAAAGGAATATGCAGTCACATACAGTAAATGTATGTAAAGTAAAGGGCAAGGATATTTTTCTGATGCCAGTTAAAGATCAAATCGCATCATGGATTAACAAAGTACATACATCCTTCATACAATTCCTTATGGGGAAACACTGATTGGAAAGTATAAAAAAAAACATGATAGTGAAACAATAATTCATTAAATGCAATTATTCACCCAGAACAGTTGTAAAAGCACAATAGAAAACATTTTAAAATCCTTTAAAAAAAATCTATTGTAAAACATTGTGGTTGAATCTATTAAAAATGTTTTAGTCTGCCTCTACAAATAATTGTTCTGTAACTATAATTCGCTAGTTATGATGATGATGATGATGATTATTTTATTATTATCATATGATTGCTGCTCTCTACATTATGTTGGTTTGAAATTTACAGTTTGCAATATACCGTGTCAAGAAAACATTTGGTAACCCCCTAAGTTGGTTCTCATTCTTATGTTAGACCTACAGTTTAATTACTTTGTCATTAATAATAAACGATTATAACCTAATTAAACATATAACACAAAGACATATATATACTGTAGATTATTGAACAAAATAAGTCTAAATTAAGTATCCTTGTGTGAATAATTATGTAAACCCGTAGATTCAGTAACTTATTGCACCTACTGGAGCAGCAATGACTTTTAATTAGTTATTATTTGTTACTGTTTATCAGTCTCTCACATCAACATCTCATAGGAATTTTGTTCATCTTCCTAATGACATGTGTGGGGCTACTTGCATGAGCAGTTCTTGATCAATCCAAAATGAAAACTTTCTTCTTGAACTACCAATCTGTTTAGGTAAGTTTTATTGCTCCACTTTGAAGTCAGCTTCAGCAAATGAATGGATGGCCTGACATTATCCCCCAGAATTGCTCGTAGATCTTCAAATTCATCATTCCAACAGTGACTTAAGCCACCCGGGTCCCAAGGCCACAAAGAAGCCCCATGCCATGACACTCCACCACCATGTTTGAGGGTGGGATCAGGTTGTTCTGTAGGAAAGCAGAATTCAGTTTTTCAACACAAAATGTTTCTCGGTGGGGTCAGAAATGCGAACTTGTACAATGCAATACATGTAAAGTACGTCCAAAGAACATTCTTCCAGTAGTTTTGTAGGTCACCCAGGTCTCTAACAAACATGAGATGGGCAGCAATGTTCTTTTTAGAGAGCAGTATTTTCTTTCTGGCTATCCTCCCTTGAAAACCTAATCCCACTCAGTCTTTTGTAATGGTTGAGGTATGAACACTATGTTTTGCTAGAGAGGCCTGCAGATCCTTATGGTCTCTGACATTCTTTGTGGCCTCGTGCATGATCTTATGGTGATCTTGGAAGAATGAAAGGTAATGGGTAGAGTCACTCCCTTCTTGATTATTTTCCCTTGTATTTGTCTGAAATGGTTGTGTAACCTTCTTCAGACTGATGAGCATCCACTACTGTTTTTCTGAAGTTCTTTTAAGTCTCTTAAGATCTAACATGAATTATGGAGACCTATTCTTACCATTACACCACTACCATTACATGACCCTTATATAGGACAAGACTACTCAGACTCAGACCTTGCTTAATTGTTACTCAATTATGTAACCACCTGATTTTAATTACTCCCTTAATTGTGTGTAAACTTGGGGTTCACTTATTATTTCACATACACAGATTCTTAATTATTCATTTTCTTCTATTTCTCATCTGATTGCATCTCAGAAAAAATTGAACTGGTAAATATGAAAACTTTTGGTTATTTAAGAAAAGACCCATTGCAGATCAAGAAGGGTAAAATAGGAAATTATATTTCCTATAGCTAAATTCGCAAACTTTTTCTGAGAACTGTAGTCTACAACACAGAGCATTTACAGTAACACAAAAGGAGGGGCAGGTCTTCACATCATACAGAAAGACTAATAGACAAGTCAACAATGTCAGACAGACTCACCAGGGAAATAAAAACCAGGTAAGGACAGAACTATTAACAAAGGCAAAGAACAGCATATCCGCACCTTTTAGGAGGGATTATGATTTACAGGTCTTTAGTCATAACCCACAGATGGTTCATCCCATCTCTTCATGCAAACACATAAACCAAATCTCTGAATCAATTATTGCAGGATTCATATTACAACAATACAACATAGGGAAAAACTGATCTGGCATCAGTGCGTCTACATCTAGCCCACATTTCTTATTTATGGTGAATCCAACACTTGATTAATTCTGCTTCACAATGGTAGGAAGAATTGACATCAAAGGATTCAAAAAGTAAAGTTCCTACTGTATGAATGCTTAGCCACCACAAGCCAGTTATCACTGTGGTAACTTCCAACACCTCCTGCTTAAAACCCCAAAAGGCAAAAGCATTTAGAAAGGTAATTTAATTACATCAGGATTCAATTCACAATTGCAGTTACTGTGCCCAAGACCTAAGTCCCTTTAACAACCACTCCAGGAATCGTCAGCCTACGGCATGCATGCCATTAATGACACGCAAAGGGATTTTTAATTGCAAATGCTGTAAAAGTCTAATAAGCCAATAAGTTAAAAAAACCATAAAACTATGACTATTCTGTAATTCTCTGCAACAAGCTACCCAATGAAAGCACTTTGGCACAGAAAAAAAAGATTTTTGTACTGCATAATTTTAGTAGGGTTAGTCTATTGTTTCCAATATTTAAGTCATTTAGTTATCATTTTCAGGAAAGGGGAACTTACATAAAGAAATATATTCTGTGACTACGGTGTCCCTGCTATGGTTGGAAAACAGAAGGGATTCGGAAAGATCTTTGCAGATCACATAGGCCACCCCCACAGTAAATGTTCATTGTATTATTCATTAGAAAATGTGGAATCATGAGGTTAGTAATGCAACGACCAGAGTGTGAAAATAGTGAATTTTCTCGTTGCTCGATCTGCTTGATGCCCTGCCAGTTTCAAACTCTGCTACGAGCCAGAGACTGTAGAACTCAACAATGGAAAGCAAGGGCAAAGTTCACATTAGATGACAAGACAGGCGTACTTATTAATTTTATATATTGTATTATTATATTTTAATATTCGGGTGCCACACCTGAAGAAGGCTCCACAGCCAAAACGTTTTGTGTTTCCTTTCTTCTCTTTTCAGTGTGGAATAAACCTTTACTAGTTGCAATATGTAAGTAGAGCTGTTACTGACATTAGAATGCATCAATGATGCTTGAAGCAATGTAACTCTTGGCACAACACTTCTGAAAGGTTGCCAACCCCTGAACTAGACTGTCCTGCTTCCGAGAATCCCAGGAAATTGAACCAGCAGATATTACAGCATTATACTTCATTTTCAAAGAAACTGCCTTTGCGAAGGGCATTATAATGGGCATGAGAATGACACAAATATTAAAAAGAATTACAATTTTGATTTGCTCCAGAAACCCAGTAAAATACAGTATGCATGGGGTGATTAGGTATTCTCATTCCCAGGAGACACCTTAGGCAGACATTGCAGTATACAGATGTAAGTAACAAAAAAAGAGCTGAGTGTCTTGTATTGAAATTTCATATTGAGTGGAGATCATCCTCCTTAAAATATCTGCAAGAAGGTAAATGCCTTTATTTCTCCAAAGTGAAGGAGAGAAGTGGGAATTCTGTTTGTTGTATTTTATTAAAGAAATGGTGTATGTTTTATTAAAGAGTGTATGATGATGGAAAATAGAAAAGTTTAATAATAAAATAAAAAATATATTTTATTAAAAAATTGTGATTTTTTTATTAAAGGGTGTATGATAATGGAAAATAGAGAAGTGGAGAAGTGGGAAAGGCATGTCAACTGGGGTTCTGTGAATCTCTCCACTAGATGGTACGTTGTAATTAAGTGTATAACACTCAGGCCAAACACAATCTATAGTGTCTTAGGCAAGCACCAGCTCAAATTGAATTCTGAATTCCACATGGAGAGTGGATGCCATGATACAGGATTGTCAGGGCTAAACCCAAAAAAAACAGTGATCACAAAAAGATGAAGAAAAAAAATGAAATTTGGCATTCAGCTTGAGCTTGTGAAGACAAGGCACCATTTAAAGACACATTTCTATATTAGATGAATAGAAGCAGATAGATGTTGCCTCCCTTCCTTCCCTTTTTTCACCAGCTTCCTTATGATTAATTCATTCATTTGTTTTATAATATCGGTGGATAACGCCAAAATATACCGTATGAATAATGTCTAAGTCTAAAGAGGCTTATATCTCCATTTCCTGATGGTTTTGTCAAAGAACATAGTGGAGCATTTTCTATTTCTGTGCTTGTTATTGCTGTTGTTGCCCAGTTTTTGCTTTGAGAATCTTTCCTGTTTTTGCGCTGCAGGAAACCAGAATGCTTTTTCCATGTCAGCAGATATTTGTGCATTGTCTCAAGGTTTTGAGGGAAAAGGACAGCAATTCCATGTGTCAGTGAGAATTCCGAGAGACAAGGCCAAATATTGTTGTCGAATAATGTTTCACTTTATTTATGCTCCTTTATTAATGTTGCACTTTCATCTTTGTGGGGTACTCCCATGATTTGTGACATCTTAATATCTCATAAGGATGTTATCATTAAAGCCAGCACAGCTTTTAGCACCGCTTTTTTCAGTTCTTAAGGTACTATACACAAGGAGTTTACACGCATTACCAGTGTTTGTGTAAATTTCTTCCAGGCAGTTGGTTTTCTCCCACAATCCAAATATATACTGGTAGGCTGACTGGCTTCTGTAAAACTGGCCCCGGTGCAAGCGTGTGCATCTTTATAGTATGTGTGCTCATCCAGTGTACTGTATATCCAATCTTGCACTCAGTGCTTTCCAGGATAGGTCCTGGGTCTCCACTGAATTGGATAAACTTGCATAGTTTAACTTTGATATGACAAATCATAAATCCTACAAAATCTTCTAAAATCTAAAATCCCTCCTGCAAAACTTTGTGGTTTATGTACAACAGACAAAATCTTAGTTGACAAAAACTAAATAATTAAATCCCTTTATTGCAGTCAATACTCCACAATACAAACCACAGCCCTAGCGATCACACCACATTGCGACGCTTGTTTTATACAAAGATTAATGAAACTCGCGACAATTCATTTTAAATTGTGTTTTAGCTCGTTGTAAGTTTACAGGAAAAATAATGTTCCCAGTAAAAAGCCTCGTAGTTTCGTTATTTTTAATGAAACATATTGGTGTTTCCACTGCAATGAATTGCCGAATTTTGGTTCTACAACTAAATCCAAGCAAAATGAAGATAACGAGCCTCAAACCGTTCAGAACTCACTGACAGCTTACTCATCGCTTCTGTTACTGCTGTACGAACAACGGAATACAGGGAATGAAACCTCGCTTTTTACAGCTTTAGCATCTTCGTTATTAATAATTTCGTGGCGTGTGTTGGTTACTACAACCGTCTGTTCTTCTGCGCCGGGTGTTGGTTGTTTTTCAAACAGGTATGCATGCGTTTGTTGTATTTTTAACCTGGAGTTTATACAAGTTTGCAAGAGTGCGCATTTCTATCTAATGGGTAATTTTTCCCACAATTTGCCCATTCAGAGTTTCATAGTAACACGAACTTGTTAAGAAAACTTTTACGTAGAGGAAGAGTCATACACTGGAAAAGGGAGGTGCTGCAGTGTTGGAGATAGTGATCTGAAGAAAAGGGGGAGTGCGGTAGTCTGTGACTGCTTTGCAAACATAAATGAAATAACCTACAGGATACAGGTAAGCGCCTGCCTTTATTAACAACTGTTATTGTCAAGGTCAAGGATGTTATTTGTGAAAAAGTAACCTTAAGAGCATTGCTCATGTAATGCTACATTGAAGCTTGTCTTGTATACAGTACATGTTTGTTAATTGTTGTTTCCAAATTGCCTTAAATCTTAAAATCTTAGAATTAAACTGATATTATTTTAGACATAATTGATCAAAACTGCCTTTCGTCAGAGAAATGTCGTTTTATTTTTAAAGACGAATTTTATTTAATATCAGTACAGCTTTAGTTATTACACATTTAACTTTAGTTTTTTACTACGTATTTAAACTGGGAAAACGGTCAAACGGAAACAGAAGCGTGTGAATAAGACATTACTCCACCTTCACTTACTACCAAAAGCCATGGTTACTGTTTTTTTTTCATCCCATCAACAGACATTACTCACAGTTACTCAATACAGTGCTCCCAAACAAACACGTGTGCCTGTCATTACATTCTGTATCGCAATAAAAATCTCACAAAATATCTCCACCCTACCACGCAAACAATCGTCACAATATCACAATTTCAGAAAATGGTGTCAGACCAACGTAACATTGCCGGAACAGAAAATGATTTGGAGAAAAGTTTCTTAGCTTGCTAGCTATTAGCCGTAGTGGAGAAATCCTTTCAATTGTACTGTAGACGCCGTTTTTGTCTGTGTGTAATGGGTTGGTAGGAAAATAGTGTGCTTTTTTTTCTAATATACAGGATGTCCAAAATTTTTACTTCACAGTCTTACACAACTGGCTGCATCAGCTTTTGGACCCCTTAAAACTCTTCAAATATGGGATAGAACCCATATTAATCAGTACTGACAAGCAGCACCCACACTGGTGACACATGGAAACCATTTTGCAAGAGCAACCCTACCATAAAGCTGATCAAATTGAACATTTACTTAACAAATTCAATAAATGTTAAATTAAGCTATGCATGGTTGTGCCATCCCAAAGTACCTTGGGTTCTTTAATAACAAAGAAACTTAAGTTTAGTATCACATCTAAAGGATGGGACATACTGTGCTGTAGGAGGGGCCTTGTCACTATACTCAAAGCTATAACATTTGGTGAAAATTCCTAAGATGTTGTAAGACGAGACAGTTGTAGAGGCTAGTGGCATGTTGCTGCCATATGGGATTTGATTGATTTTGTACAGGTCATACAGTAAACTTGGATATGTTTTCTCTCAGTGTTGTTCAAGAACCATTTTTGCTTTAAAGGAACATAGCCACCACAAGCTAATGTCCTGGTGTGGTTAATATGCATACATTTGCAGATTTTGGAGTGCATATCTTCAGTATAATAATAGTGATACAGATTTGTATGAGATCACCAACTGTAAGAAATATAGGACTGTAGAAAACAGGAGAATGGGCATACCAAGACTTCTGAAAGTTGCTGATATTTTGTCCTGTATTCCAAGTTGTAATTAAGTTTTTAATTATAGTTCCATAATACAGACTGCAGTGTCTAAGGGTAACACTAGTGTAAATCAAATATTGTTGAAGTGGGACATGTATATATCTCACTTATCCAGCATCACAGTATCACCACTTAAGCACATTGTGAGAGCTGTTGATGGGGTCTGTTAATTTAGCCTTTAACAAAAGTTACACTAAGGTGCCATAAAGCTGACTTGCTTTAGCAGCCCCAGTGGTTTAACGCTACATAGTAAAAGACAAGAACAACACCCACAAACAGGATAAACCAGACCAATGTCTGCTGCATATCAAAGGACAGAACCTAAAGCAAGACAGTAGGACAAGAAGTAATTACATATCAAAGAACAGGACATGCACTCAGATTGTGAAATAAACTTTCTCCTGACTGTATATAAGAGCTGGGAAACCCTCGCAGGATTGTCTGTTCTGCGGGGCAGACCCAACGCGCGTTGATGTCATTACTGAGCTCAATAAAACTGAATCTGCACAAGACTGTGTCCTGCTCCTCTGATGAAGAATTTCCCACAACAATTGTCAATATGCAGAGAGAATGCCTGCTTCAAGTGGATGCCGTGATTCAGGGGTGTAAAAATTAAACCACACAGTGCTCACAAAACAAATAAAATTTAAACTTTGTTGGAGCTAACACTGTGAATCTTACTGTATATCTTCAGGGAAGTCTTAACTGCCTTTCCAAATGACTTTAGACTTTCATTATGTTGTGCATTCCAGTACCCTACAGGGGCAGAAAGAGAGATTATAATTTAAAAAAACAAGAAAACACATCCATTTCATATTACAAAGGTATGGCCTTGAACAGAACTGGAAAAAAGATAAAGTCATCATCTACGTATTTAAAAGACTCAAAAGCTTTTTGTACAGGGTGACGTGTAACAAGGACTGAGCCAATAGCTCCTTAGGCAGGTCAATATAAAAAGGGGAAGTGAGCATCACTAATAAGTTCGGATGGGTAAGAAGCTTACACACGAAGAAGGCTCCACAACAGAAATGTTGTGTTTTCTTTCTTCTCTTTTTAGCATGGAATAAACCTATTACTTATTCCTAATGAGTTGTTGCCTGGTAATACCAATGCTGAAGAACCAAAACTTTAAAGTTTTAACCAAATTTATTGAAATCTGATCCCAAATCAGGTAATACCTATAGATCTTCCCAATCGTACAGTTATAAGATTTGATCTGTGTGTGTTAAAGGGTTCATTTTAAAACTGGTTAAGCTCTTTGCGTGCTGAAGTCATTTATAAATCCAGTAATACAGTAAAATTCTCTCATTTATTGAATTACTGTATATGTTTTGAGTGTGTTTGCTGTATTTGGTGATTTAATATTCTAATTATAGGGTTTTGAAACTTTTTTTTTCCCATTCATTGTTATTTCTCTCTACCTTTATAGATAGGGGAAGTTTCTTTTTGTATGTCTGTAACTGTTGCTACATTATCTCTCTTGCTCTGTCCCCCACTCCCTGATTAGCAAACACATTTGTTAACCATTACAGGACCATAAACCCTGCTGAGCCTGCAGTTCTGCTTCCTTGTCTCTCCTTCCTCACTAGCATACACAGCTAGGGCAAATAGGAGAGGATCGCTGCAATATCATGAATGGTCATTCACTATGTGTGATCACTCAATGGCTGTGAAAGGGTTGCTTACGATTACGTAACATCTGGGTAATGTTATCTGGGTTATTCATGTGCTAAGTACAGTAATCTTTATTTTGATTCTAGGTATATGCTCAAGAGCCTCTCTCTCCTAAGCATGATGATTGTGGTAACATAGAAGGACGTTCTCAGGTATAAAAACTCGATAATATTGAAACTAGGTAAAATCTTAAAATATTTAATAACTTCACTAATCTGCGCTTTGACATCCTTCATCCCTACATGGTGAAATGTTTTCTCACCTTTTAGCGAAAGAAGGCAAAATTTGTAACTACAATATGGAGGACTTGACAGAAACTATCAGGTGCAAGGTTCCCCATTAAGAAAGCCTTCCTTATTTTGAGGTTGGTCATATAAGCCTTTAGCCCAAGTGATTGCACCTTAGTATGCAGCACAGCATCAGAACAAACTGAAAGCATACATTCCTTTGAAAGAAAGGATAACATTTCAACCAGGATGAAATCTAATTGGTGCTAAAAAGTCAGATAAAATTCACAAAGGATGCTGTTAACGCCAGCAGGTTTCATCATGTTTTGATCCTCATACTTTAGCTCATTACACTTGCCTCAGAAAACCAAAACAGTTGGCAAGTGAAGAGGCTTTGTACACTTTTCCTGATGAAACTGAGTTCTATGATTTAGAGTAAATATGGCCTTCATCTGCCTGGCATCTGATAGGAATGCCCTTTGTGCCAATCTAACGGCAGGAATATCAGCAAAATATTAATTGATAGTTTCCGAGGTAATAATTGGGTGAGAGAACTGTCATTAAAATAATAATAATTCTACCATATATTAAGTATAATAGTTTATGAAAGCATGAAAATCAGCAGCCATAAATAACTCGACATGATCCTTGAGGAAGTTGGCCAAAAGATTAATGTACTAGAGGCATAAACTTAAAACCATTTTTTTAAACTGATATATTACTTTTTTTGGTCACATAATCTCAACCTATTCCTTTGCAGCACTCACTTTGTGCAGTAGTGTGTGGTCAATCTCCGTTGTAGTTGGCTAGAGACGTGACCGGTATTTAAAACCACGAAGCCCACCCCAGAGGTTATATTAACATCTCATTTGGAGAGGAAAAAATATTAATAAAAGCATATTATTCTTCCAATTAGCCTGAAAATGTCTGAACATCTCAACCACAATTACGATCATCCCTTACAAAACTGTATAGTTAAACCGCATCAGAGCTAATACAAGGCATAAAGTGTTTCACGTTAGGGGAAATATTATGAAAAATAGTTAAGTGAGAGTTCAGTTCCCAGTGCAAATTACCTGTGTTGATACCATCCTATATGACTAAAAGCTGGGTGTTAAGAAATGTGGTGCAAAAAAAAGTGTTAAAGTGACCTGTTAGGCTGATTTTGTCTATGTGCAGTGTTACAATAACAGGATGCTGCAAGCAACCTTAGTATCCTTGACAAAATGCCTCTCTGATCAAATTGACTGTACAAGCCCTTCATATCACATTAACTTCTTTGTTTTTTGTGGGAACTGTATGGTACAACAGGAGAGAAGGTACTCCTGCTTCCCTCAGTGATTTCCTCATTCCAACAAAGGCACATCTCTGGGATGTTGCTGGGTTGAGACTCATAAAAAAAACACAGCAAACCCTTACATGAGTGAATATAGACAGATTGTCATTACAGTTTTCTTTCTAAAGCAATTATCTATAGGTTTATGGGAGAATTCTTGGAAATAAACACAGGGCATGTCAGGGCCTCCAGAAGAATTATATATATATTCTTTACATCCTCTCCATACCCTTCCATTATGCCAGATTTTGATATCACACATTTTTTAAGAATCCAGCTGGATCAGTGCGTACTTTTCTATGTGGTAAGCCCACCATACCAGTGGTTCTCAATCCTGCTTTTCATTCCATCGGGGTCTTAATAACAGGTGCTTCATTTATGAAAGTGATTGAAGTGCTTGCTTGCAATTATTTCTGCACTCATGTCTTTTAAACATGTAGTTCCTGGTTTCAGAAATGACCTACTGTAGATAAATGACATGGTTTAAAAAACCTACAGCATACAGGACATTGTGCAGTCTTCCTTAAATTGCTCCTGAAGACTGTGTTCTTAATAAGTAATCACTTTATGATGAACAGAAATAAGCATTGACTTGGTTGTATTTCAGCCAACACACCTGAATGAGTGGAATTTGGAAACTGATACAGAGTTAATACCAATTGCAAACTCCTTAAGGCGGCATCTTAGTTGACAGTATAATTCTAAAACGTTACATTAATGTTCTCATACTGCATCTAAATTTACAAAAACAATTTTTCTTTGGGGGCAGCACAGTGGCACAACTGTTAGCATTGCTGCCTTGCAGCGCTGGGGCCCTGGGTTCAGTTCCGGATGTGGGGTGCTGTCCGTTTGGAACTTTTATATTCTCCCTGTGTTTGTGTGAGTTTTCTTCTGTTTCCTCTGATTCCCTTCTACAATCCAAAGAAATACTGGTAGGTTTGTCAGCTTCCAGTGTGGGTACTGTATGTATAGTACAAACCTATTTGTGTTTGTGCTAGTCTCTTTTAAGAATAATAAACCCGCCCACAGTACTCTAGAGGTTATCTGATTTTGCCTTTAGTATTGAGGAGAGGGATTGCAACTTCTCTGTCCTCTTCCAACAAAATATTAATCGAGTGGAGATCCTGCAGGCAGCAAAACGTCAGAACTGGGACAGAATCTGGCATTCGGAGAAGGAGATTTCTACTTAAATCCTAACTATAGGACTGAAGCCAATGATTTCATTTGAACCTTGTTCAAAATAAAATGAACCCAGTTGGGAGCACTTGTTTCCCACCCCCAGATTTGTTTAACTTATTTGGACACATAGTACTTATCAGCGTTCTGTGGCTCAGAGGGGTAGGCTTGGTTTGTTTATTTGTCAAATTCCTTTAGTATGCTACCTGTTGACTTAATTGGATGTGGCACATTGGAAATAAAGAGTTTCAGTCCTGTTTGTATTGGATTATTCCACTCAAACAAGTGCAGAAAATGTTTGACCCTGGTGTGGAAATCCCTTCCAGTTTTACCTTGCCAAGTTGAAGATCATCCATGACAGCCAGTCATCTGTCTGATCAGCATGGAATATGTTAGAGGAATGATTAGCTTTAGAGATACAGAAAGGAAAATGTATTTTAGTGGACCTTCTGTTTTATTGTTAGATACTAGGTCAGTAACCTATGGCATGGACACCTGAAGGAGGCTCCACAGCCGAAACGTTGTGCTTCTTCTCTTTTAAGCATGGAACAAACCTTTGCTTGCTCCTAGTTAAGAAACTAGTCAGGTTTGCACATGATTTCAAATTAACATCACTAAGCACTGTAGAAAAAAAATATAAAAAGGATTTAGATACAATTCAAGAGTGGCAAAACACTTGATATTACTTAATATAGATACAGTAAGTGCAGGGTTTTGCATGCAGGTAGTAAAATATAAATGCAGAACGCAACCCTGAGCAAGAGGTTACTTATGAAAAGGGCTGTGTACTGTATTTATATTGACATATTATTTCTATTTTCTAGATAACGTAACAAAATGCTAGGATATAGGATGTGAAGAAAGCTCCATTCCTGAAACATTGTTTTTTTTCTTCTCTTTTGAGCATGGTATCAACCTTCACATGTTCCTTTGCAGCCAACACATGCTGATGCGGCTACCTACTTGAAATAATTTCTTAACTATACCAGGATCCAGATTTATATTATTGATATAAATTGAGAAGAGCAGGGGCCCTAGTACAGATCATGGTGGTACTCTAATAATTAAAGTACCCAGGTTTTAGTACTCACTTCTTATCTGTAACATCTTCTTTCTATTTGATAACCAAATCTCATGCCAAACACATACATTTCCCCTTAATGCCTACCACCTGCAATTTGCAAATTAATCGTTTATGAAGAACTATATTAAAAGACATCTGAAGATCTATATACACCATTTAATATGTACTGTGTTTATCCATTACTGTTTGTTTCTTGTTCTTGGTCAGGCAATACTTACCTTTTCTAAATCCATGTTGACTATTTCCTAGGATCATATTTCCATAGTTTAGTACTAATAATTGTTTCTTTAACTTTACATGTAAAAGATGTCCTATGTATTGATATATTTATATATAATTAGTTGATTCAGTTGATGCAGTCCCTGGGCACTGTCCCCATATTAAACAGCTGTTGAAAGAGGTGTACTAATGACTTCTGAATAATATCTCCAGTTTCCTTGTATACAGATGGTAAGATCCCATACTCAAAATACGTCTGTGTTTGCAAATACTTCAGTATTTACTGTAATACAGAACTTTGGCCATGAGCCATGTTGTTGTCACTGGTGAGCATGTGAGTAAAATACCTGTTTAATACATCAGCCATTTCCCTTTCATTGTCTAGAGGTTTTGCATTTCTGTCTTAGATATATTTTACTTTATCCTTGCCTGTTGTTTTGCTGTTGTAGAACTGAAATTACTTTTTATTATTTACTTTAGCCTCCATTGGAATATTCTTTTCCATTTCCCTCTTGGCCCTTCTAATATCCCTTTTACCTGGGCATGAAATTCATTTTACACCTTTTCTTTTACTGGATCCTGTTTTTTGAATCATTTTATTATTATTAATAATAATAATAATAATAATAATAATTGCTTACACTTATATAGTGCTTTTCTGGACACTCCACTCAAAGTGCTTTACAAGTAATGGGGACTCCCCTCCATCACCACCAATGTGCAGCATCCACCTGGATGATGCGACGGCAGCCATAGTGTGCCAGAACGCTCACCACACACCAGCTATCAGTGGGGAGGAGAGCAGAGTAATGAAGCCAATTCATAGATGGGGATTATTAGGAGGCCATGATTGGTAAGGGCCAATGGGAAATTTTGGCCAGGACGCCAGGGTTACACCCCTACTCTTTACGAGAAACACCCTGGGATTTTTAATGACCACAGAGAGTCAGGACCTCGGTTTTACGTCTCATCCGAAGGACGGCGCCTGTTTACAGTATAGTGTCCCTGTCACTATACTGGGGCATTAGTACCCACATGGACTGCAGGGTGAGCGCCCCCTGCTTGCCCCATGAAAGGTTTTCCTTCCCTGTTTTCCCTAATTAATATGTTGAACCAATTGGGTTACTAGCTTTGTGTACATTAATTGTTTGGGATAAATAAATTCTGTTAGGAATTACTTAAATATGTGAGAGAGGGTGACTTTACTTTTATTTTTAATCCAGGACTAGACTACCTTACACTGATTACTTCCCATGTGCCTGTAAGTAATTATAATGTTTTGCAAATAACTTTGTATATATGTGGGTCTTGATGACAGAGAATGGTGTAAAACATTTTAATTTTTGCATATAGAAACAAATGATACACCATATATATATTTGCTTTCAAAGCAGATTAAAATTAAATGGCATTGTGTATGATGATGTGGGGTTCAGAATTAATAACAGCCTGGTAGTGGACACTGTTAGTGTTAGTGGGTTAGCTAGTTAGTACAATTTAGTACAATTCCTATTGACAATGAAAAACATTCTCTCAGTGTCTGCAGCAGTTGCTTTAACTTTGAAATGAGAAGGCATTCACAAAACCATATTGTTAAAAGCATTAAAAGCACCATTAAAAGCACAGGAATTTTGAGAAATTAAGTATTTTTGTGTACACCAAAAGCAAAGTCATAACTGCTAACAATGGATTTCTTTCTAAAAATGCAATACTGCTACATGTGGCAGCCAGAACTGCTACAGTCAGAATATCCATGAGATGACGACCTTTTACAGGCATTTGACATGTTTGTTTAACTGTAGGTGGACTGAGAAACAGGTAAATAATTCACCTTGATAACTGTTTATCTGCAGAACAAATTTGTTATATCTGTGTGCCCTAAAAGTCCTTATGCCTAAACACATCTTAAATGTATTCTGTTGCATTTAATTATGTTAATATGTAATACGTAGACAACATGGCTTTCTTGTACATAATGACTTTAATACATGTCAAGTATATTGGTAGTATACAATATAAGTGAATTATCATGTTTACAATATTTACAACACCTATGTCCATACATATTTCTCAGGAATTTATTGCACTTTATAAAAGATATCATAAAAATGATGACAGTGTTGCCAGATACTTTTTTTATCATCAAAAACCTTTCCTTCTTCTCAGCCTGTGAGCTTGTTGTTTGTGGATATCATTTAGTTTTGTATCATTTGTGTTTCAGTTGAAGGTCCTTATAAATTATTCTTGTTTATCTTTCCCGCTTTTGGGTCCCCATTTTGGCAGGGCCAGATGAAGTGAGGAGTGAATGGAAATGACTGTGACAGAGGTCAATACTTTAATTGTTTATCAAATGTCTAGTGAGCATGTATTTTCATCGGAAACAGAAAAAAAATATTTTCAACAGGTTACAAAGACGTCATGCTGTTTAAATAATGTGGTCAATACTGACACACAGCATACAAGAGAAGCTAATTACTATCAGTATGGGGAAACATTTTGTTTTTTTGCTTTATATTCTTTAGAATTATTGCTTTCCCATAACCGTATAGTTAATTATTACAAGATCAGGAGCCATATGGTGTGTTATAATAGCTTGTGAGTTATTTACTCCCAATCTGTTCTAATTATACTTGTGTTGACTGGTTTGAACAAACATTAATTATAGAATATAGGAAATTGTATCATTTGATAAATACTAGAGAGAACACGGGGAAACCTCCTACTATGAAATATTGTAGTTTATAATATTTACAATGTTTTAAGTAAGATTATAAAGCATTAGCTCTATATTTTATGTATTGGTTTTAATTGTTCAGTTTATAAATTCTGCATTTTCTAGTTGTTTAAGGTTTTAAATCTGCTTTAGTTATCTAATCTCTTATGTATTCTATATATTTTACTTTCTGACCATTTTGGGGTAAAAGACTGCAAAGTTGTACGTGAGGAAATAAATATAGCGATTGCACCAGTGTACATGTGTATACTGAATGCTTAATGTTTCAGACTCATCATTTTTATTTCTGCTTTTAAGCTTTTTAAGAGCTGGTTACAATGTAGTACAGTATATACTGTAGTTTTCATTTTTTTATAAAAAGTAAAATCCTAAACAGAAACACCATATTATTTGAGAACAGAAAACAGAAAAGCATATACAATAAAAAAGAGAAAACAGCAGGTGACATGAACCATAAATAGAGTATGTATGAGCTTTATAATAATAGATAATGTATTATGACACAGTACTTCTTTGTTCAGTTGAATATTTTCTCATTGCTACCCTTTACTTCTTTTATTAGTAATTATTATTAGTAATTAATACTTTAATTCCAGTACGTCCATGAATCTTTCAGACAATGCTGCTCTCTGGAAAACTCTCCATTCAAAAGCATGTATTCATGCTGTCTACAATAAATTCTTAATGTATTACAAAAAGCTTAATTTGCAGTGCTTTAAGCAAGAAATTTTGCAAATACAAATAATCGTGATTATTTGTGAACGTGAGTAGAGTTTTAGGATTGATTTCTCTGAAACCATTAATCTGTACGTATGTGTTTCACCGGAGCTGTCTTGTTTTTGTTTTCGTAGGAACACAATGTGGAGCCAACATATCTTTATCATATGCTTGATGATAAGAAGAATCTCATCGTGTCAAATCATCAATCAAATTGCTTTTTGTCAGTCGCAGTCTCTAAACTGGGTTCCATATTTTCCCTCTAATGTTGTTGCAGTTGACCTGAGTTTGAACTATATAATCGAAGTGAATGACACTTCTTTCCTACACCTTGAGCTCCTGCAGAATTTGGATCTTGGAATGCAAAAAACACAGTTTCTGAGGATAAAGAAAAATGCTTTTAGGAATTTATCAAACCTAGTTTTTCTACACTTAGGAAGTAACAGAAATCTTGTTTTGGACCCAGATGCATTTGTGGGATTGTTTAATTTAAAACAGCTTAATCTAATATATAATGGGCTTTCTGCATCAATTTTAGAGGATGAGTACCTTCGACCTTTGGTGTCACTTGAAGTCATATACCTCAACAGTAATGTTATTGAGAGAGTCCAACCTAATCTCTTCTTTCGCAATTTGACAAATTTAAAGGAGGTCGTATTGAAGCTGAATAAAATCAAAACTATATGTGAAAACGATTTGCTGGGGTTTCGCGGTAAATTTTTCAGCTTATTTGACCTCTCCTCCAACCACCTTGAACACATGAACGCAATTGATTTTGACTGGAAAACATGTGGGAACCCTTTTAAAAATGTGTCTCTTGAAGTCCTTGACTTATCTTTGAATTCGCTCGACGCTGACAGAACACGGCTCTTATTCAGAGCATTAGGAGGGACAATAATTCATCATGTTATCTTAAGTCAGAATATAATGGGTAGGTCTTTTGGATATAACAATATTAAAGATCCTAATAATGAAACTTTTGAAGGTCTTAAAAACAGTTCTGTGAGATCTCTAAAGTTGTCCAGAAATTTTATTTTTTCACTAGAACCATTCGTATTTGCTCCTTTTAAGGAGCTCAAAGAGATAACATTAGCTGTCAATAAAATCAACCAGATTAAGAAAGATGCATTTTCTGGACTTCAAAACTTAAAATCGCTGAATCTCTCAAATAATCTAATAGGTGAGGTATTTTCATATACTTTTGAAGGTCTTCACAGTGTCACTGAAATTGACTTGTCAAACAACCACATTGGTGTCATTCAACACAATTCTTTCACTGGACTTTTCAGTTTACAGACTTTGAACCTTCGGGGAAATGCAATTAAAAATCTGCACGAGTTTGCACCGATTCCTAAATTGGAAAATGTTCTACTGGGTGACAATAAAATTCAGTCTTCATATGGCCTTTCTACATTTGCCCAGAACTCTATATTTGTTGACTTATCAGAAAATCGACTAAGAGATCTAGGCGTGTTCTATGATTTGATGAATTTTCCAAATGTTCAGTTTATTTTACTTCGACATAATAAGCTTTCAGGCTGTGCTAGTAATTCTGTCGTCCCGAAGGAAAACAATTTACTATACCTGGACCTGGAGGACAACATGTTGCAATTAATTTGGGAAAAAAACATTTGCTTAGATGTGTTTGACAATCTAAACAAACTTAACAGACTCAGATTAAACCAAAATTTTCTACAGTTTCTCCCAGAAGCTATTTTTAAGGGTTTAACCACCTTGAATTCACTGGATCTTTCCCTCAACTTGCTTACCCATCTCCCTGATAATGTTTTCCCTGAAAGTCTGAAGGTTCTTAATTTATCTGGAAATATTCTTGGCTCACCTAACCCAGACCTCTTCAGTTCACTTAGTCTCATTGATCTTGGAAGGAACCCATACGTTTGTGATTGTAATTTAAAAGAGTATCTTCTGTGGATAAGTCAGACAAATGTCACATTCTTCAGCCATGTAGAGGATATGGTGTGTTACTTCCCGAATGAGCTCTTGGGCGTTCGTCTACTTGATCTAAATACTGAATCTTGCGTGGAGGAAGACCAAAGGCTAATTCTGAAATTAAGGCTTTCAGCTTTCATCAGCAGTGTAACAATTATCATATTAATAATGATGTCCACTATTACTTTTATTCATTTCCGAGGACTCTGCTTTGTAATTTACAAGAAGATAATCACTATCTTGCAAGGATCTCCTAGTGTTGCGTTTAGAGACAGTTACAAATATGATGCTTATTTGTGCTTTAGCAGCAGTGACTTCAAGTGGGTGAAGACCGCTCTTCTTAAAAGACTGGATGCTCAGTTTTCAGAAAAGAATCTCTTCCGTTTTTGTCTTGAAGCTCGAGACTTTATTCCTGGAGAGGATCACATCACTAATATACGGAATGCCATCTGGTGCAGCAAGAAAACAGTCTGCATTGTGACAAAAGAATTCCTGAAGGATGGGTGGTGCATTGAGGCCTTTAATATGGCCCAAACTAGGCTGTTCACTGAACTGCAGGATGTACTCATCATGGTTGTTGTTGGAGGGCTTCCCCGGTTCAAGTTAATGAAATGTGACCCAATCCGAACCTTCATCAAAAGCAGGCATTGTTTGCACTGGCCAGAAGATTTTCAAGACATTGATTGGTTTTATGAGAGGCTTGCACAGAACATTTTGAAAGAAGAGAAGAGTAAAAAGCAGACTGATGTTGTACTTCAGAATATCAGAGTGCAAAGCTAGAAGTCAGTGATAACTGAAATGTTAAAGATCACATTTTGACAGTATTTGTGTTGGAGTATTAACTGCTGTTTTACAGGAATAGTGATATATTATGGAGCGTGACAACTGTATGTTAAGATTAGATTCATTTAAGATGATTTTATAATTATTTTTCTACACCATGAATATTGTACCATTACTTTCATATGTATTGTTTAGCAGCAAAAATGGTCTTTTACAGTTTTCTCTTTTACTGCCTAGAAATGGAGGCTTGTTTTGTATTTCATCTCTAATCTTACAGGGTGTGGGATGGACTGGCAGATAAATACAGTTCTCCTCCTGGGGGAAGTTCTTCAGACCATTCTTGGATTTAAGTTCTTCTGTTTTTAATTTTCTTCTAAATGTTTTGATGATTACATTGTTTTATTTATGAAGAGTGCATTTTTTGTAGAATTTAGATTCTGTAAAGATACTAAACCACAGAAAGGATGTTCTATGAATATGGTCAGTTACTTTTTACATGATAAACCCTTTTAAGTGCTTAATATCTACACACCATATCTGTGGTGTATGGGTCTTAATTATAGCAATTAATGAACAGCAAAGAACTCCTTAAGAATGAGTACAGATGGACTAAAACAATTTTAAAAAGGTTAGTGTATCTTTCTTTTAAAGATTGCAGTTGGTATCATAGAAAACCTTCTCATTTTTAATAATTTTCTAAGTTTCAATATGATGAAGACATAATTCCTTGGAGTTTATAATGTTCAGCCAGAGTCCTGTGAGCTAATCAGTTCCATTAGTCCCTCTCTTTTACCTGCTTAATAAACTATATAACAGTTGCCCACCACAGTGATTGTCAATGAAGCCCCTATATCCCAGCTTAATAGAAAGGTTCCAAGCTTTCCAGACCTCCTGACCACACTCTTCTAGTAGTGACTGATAGTCTTAATTCTCTCATGAGTGTCCTCCCATGGCATCTCCACCAACATTATTTGTTTGGGTCAGCTGAAGTACAGCGCAAAGTATGGCTTAAAGTAGTCATTATAGTGAATGGGGGAATTCTCATCTGCAAACATTTAAGCCTCCTTCTGCGACCCACATTCCAGATTGTCTTGAGCCTACAGTTCTATCCTGCCTTCACATAATGAATGTAGGCCCTATTTTCCTTTACTGTTTCTTTATTGTTTCGTTCTCCTGGGAGCCCTTTTTTACATTAAAAACATGGGCATAATGCCACATAAAATGTCCATTCACAGTGCCATCTTGCAGGTTGTGTTCATAGTTGACTAGTCTTCCACATGCTCTACAGCTGCATTCCAGAAAAAATCGCCTTTTTTTGTAAATGAGTAGGGATTTGCTGTACAGTACATCACTAAAAAAGTGATTTTCCGACTATCCCCTACTCAGTTTTTATTTGACACAAGAACCCTTTCTTTTACTCATTCCAGCACATCGTCCATAATTTTTAATACTTTTATACAATGTGGTCAGCTGGCTTTCTTCCTCTGCTTGACATACTTCCCTCTCTATTTTGGTCTCTCCATTTTCAGATGCTTCCCCTGCTGCGGCTTTCAGTTTGTGATCAGAACTGTCTCCGGGGCTCCAGAGTGGCTCAATTAGTAAAGTCACCTGACTCTGTGATCAGAGATTTCAGCCTGAGGCAGGTGACTTGACGACTGTGACCACAGCCCGCCAAGTGGAGCCATACAATTGGTTGAGCACTACATTAGGTAGAGTAGGATTAGTTGGCCAAAGCTGTCTTGGCTCTCGGCAACACAGTGACCCCTGTGGCCTCCTGGGTGCTTGCAGGCATATGGTACTATCAGTGAATCCAACTGGCAATAAACATCTGGAATGGAGCAGTGCTTCCTCTCTCTTTCCTAGCGTTAATACCGGATCAGTAGGGTCCGCTTGGAGCAGTGCTTCCTGTGATGTTTTAAAAAATGGAGGGTTTGAAGGTGGACTAGTTGGCCTACATTTCCTAATTCTCCCCTGGGTGTGGTCACGGGGTTCAGATGGGAGCCAAGATGTGAAAAACACACCATTGACTGTTCCAAATCAAGTGGGTATAACAACAATTGGCAATTCAAAAGATTACTTTGGTGACCTTGTGCATGGAAAGGGGGGAAAAAATAAAAATTACTTTGCAAAGAAAATTACAAAGTGGAAGTGGGGTCACATGAATGCACAGCTCTTGAGTCCGGGGTCCAGCCTGAGGCACCTCCTTCATGGAAGTAATGCCTCCCCGGTAATGCCTTACGTGGGTTGTCATCTGGTGTTTCAGTTTTCTCTCACAGTCCAAAGACACGTGGTTCAGTTTAACTGGCATCTTTTAATTGTCCCTATGAATGTGTGTGTTCCTACAGCAGACCAGTGTTCTGTCCAGGGATGTTATCTGCCTTGTGCTCTGTCTTCAGGGTTAATGTTAATAATAAGAAGAATAATATGAATAATTCATTACACTTCGATACTGTAGCACTTTTCTGGACACTCCACTCAAAGCGTTTTACAGATAATGGGGATCCCCTCCACCACCACCAATGTGCAGCACCCACCTGGATGATGCAACGGCAGCCACAACGCGCACATATGCTCAACACACAAGAGCTATCAGTGTGGAGGAGAACAGAGTGATGAAGCCAATTCAGAGAGATGGGGATTATTATGATTATTATAAGGCCATGATTGGTAAAGACCAAACACCCCCACTTTTTTCGAGAAACACCCTGGGATTTTTAATTACTACAGAGAGACAGGAACTCTGTTTTACATCTCATCTGAAAGACTGCACCTTTTTATAGTATAGTGTCCCCATTACTATACTGGGGCATTAGGTCCCACACAGACCTCAGGGTGAGCACCCGCTAGTAGTCCCACTAACACCTCTTCCAGCAGCAACCTTACCTCTTCCAGGAGGTCTCCCATCCAGGTACTGACCAGGCTCACACATGCCTAGCTTCAGTGGGTTGTTAGTTGTGGGCTGCAGAGTGATATGGCTGCTGGCGAGGTTAGGCTCCGGCTCACCATTCTCTTGTATAATCAGTGATTCTTGCGAACAGAAAGTGGAAATGAAGTTCCATAATATTTTGCTGTTAAATTGAATTAATATGAAATACGCTTAGTCATCACTGTTCCAGGTCAATTACCTAAGTTAAGGGGGCACCAATATTTTTTCGATTGAACAGATACTGTATTTGAATATGGGTGAACAAAAGCTCAAGAATGTTTTAAGATTATCAATGATGAGTATAAATAAAAATATTATTAATGTTTTATGTATGCTAATTAGATTATGCCAATGCAGTATACACTACTATAATGCTATATACACATTGCACCACTAGAGGGAGATCTTATATAATAAACTGGAAATGTAGAAAAGATGTGTTCTCTTAAGACTTTTAATGAGTGGCTTTTCTTCAGGCTTTTAATTAATTTATGGTATGTATCTCGATATTAAATCTAATGTACATTTTTAACAAATGCATATTAAGCTATATTATATATTATAGCTTTGCTAGGTTTAGCAATGCTAGTTTATTTCCAAACACATTTGAAAATGTTTTTATTACTCAAGAGCTGGATGATTGAAGCAGAGCATCATTTAACCAGGGGCTTGGTTTAGCTGTTTAGACATCATGGAATGTATCACACTGTACCTTTTAGGGTTACATTTAAAAAGTATGGAGTTCTTAGTTTTATTCTGGAACTTATATTTCATAAACCAAGTCTTAAGTGTGCTTTCCAATGAGATTTTTTTCTAAACAGGATGTCATAAAGCTGAATAAAACTTCCTGTTTGGAGCAGCAGCTACTTCATATGGAATCATTTTGTCTAGTTTACTTAGACTTTCAAAGGCTTATGCTCAACTGAAGAGAAAAACAAAAGCAAATTATTTTTAAAAAGAGCATAGGTAACAATAGAAATTATATTAATTCACAAACTGTAACAATGTTCTTTTTTTCAAATAAATGGTGGGGAGTGTAATGTGAGCCTTTTCTGTTTCATTCTGTAGCTTGATGAATTTGAGCTTAAATAGTTTAACTTTATGCTTAACCTAATTGTCCTCTAATTTTGGAATTCCTGTTTTTAAATTAATCTTTTCCTCTGCTACCTATTGAAAGATCCCCAATCAATGTTCCTCCTTATGTCATCACCTTTCCTAAAACAAGTTTTCAGCTTGATGCCTAATTAGACTACATAGCCCAAGAGGTCTCTCCAGGAGTCTATTTTGTTGAGTTCTGTGACTTATCCTCCCTAGCCCGAAGGAAGAACTGAATTAGCCTGTCAGTCAACCCTGCTCTCTACACATAACTTTCTTAAAGCTGTTTTTTTGTCCTAATAGTCCATTCTAGGACGTGTTTAAAAATATCCCACATATGTAGACTAGAGAATCATTTTCCAGGCCAACAGCCTTTTTAGCAGATTCAAATTTGGAACACAAATCAATGTAAGAGACAACCACATTTCTCACATTCTACAGCTTTTCAGCCAAAGTGATGTGAAATACCTGCTCTGCATTACCTTCATTGTATGTACTGTAACTGAGTTATTATTCACACTGTTTTAAATTCCTCACTGGTGATGTCTGATAAATAAAATGGGGCACATGAGTAAAATCACAACTTCATTATATTTATTAAATCTCTATTATATACAATATGTAACCTATATATAGAGTATGTGGGATGATATTGCATAAGTGCTTTCTTTGCAAACCAGTCTGTAACAATAAAATAATAACCTGTGTAAGGATTCTGTATCTCGCTGAGAAAACAAACATTCCTAGAATCCCACAAAAATAGGCATTGTCACAGTTAACATATATGGAGTGAAAGTAAAGTCACTGAAATTTACCTGCCCTAAATATTGGGGTTAAAAGATTAAATTTTTTCTTCTGGATTACATAACCACCACTACTTTCAAGCTTTCTTTAGCGAGTTTATAACTGCCGTTAAAGACTGGTTCAAAGACACAGTGAGGTGTTATAAGGACATTGGACTTTGGTGTGAAATTCAACAGAGCATTTCTTTACTTGTTATCTCATGATTTAACAAGAGTACAAAATGTGTTGCCTAGTTTCTAGTCTTAAAAATGCAATTCAACTTCTCATGGTAAAATACAGGCTACCTTGAACTTGACCACTACCAAAATACACATAGGCCAATATTTTGTGAGACTAATAATTCCATAAAACTAGGTGTTAACTTCAGAATAAAAGGGATTCTCCTGTCTCTGTTCTCTGTTCTCTGTGGGGATCTCTCATTGTGTTTTACATCTGCAAATCACTTTACCATCTACTGTTTTGGTTTTCTTTTTCAATAATAAAAACCAAACTGGAAGTTGTGCCTGTTTATGCTACACCAGTATTCATATATTCCAGTAAACCATATAAAACATGGAGACAGAATATTCTTATTGCTTGCATTAATGGGTTTAATTCATGTCAAAACCACTAAGTTTAAAACGCTATGCTACAGTATGCGAGCTATGACGATGTGTTATAGCAGAATCATATGAGAGACATGAAGAGGGAAGGAAAGAGAGTGTCCAAGCAGACAAAATGTGGCCCAAACTCATGGCTGTATGAGCCAAAGTGTCCATGGAGACAGTTGTATTTTTCCAGAAGTGACCACATGTTAAAAAAAAAAACACAGCGAAGAACAGCTCTTTTCCCAAGGTCTTGACAGATCAAGGTTGCAAGAACAGACAAAATGCAGAGTCTCATGTCACAGAAACCTTCATCACTTGAGAAAAAGCACCTGTTTTTGCTTGCAGTGTGCATTCAGTCCCACATGAGGTCTAGCAACCCAACCGGATGTCTGCAGTTTTTTACATTAAAGACTCTGCAGATACTTAATGTAAGTGCATTGTATTAATCTCTAATTGTACTCATAACATATGCAGAAAAGAATTTTGTTTGATCTCTTTACCACATAATTTGGGTACAGTAACTTTTTTTAAAAAGAAAAGTTCAAGGTTGTGAACATATATACTATAGTATATTCTAATTGTTCAAACTTTGGAATTTGAAATGGAAAAATTCCAGTTTCAAAGCCATAAAATATTTAATTTAATTGCTACATATTTATTTTTTTACATTTAGGAAATAATGATTGCCTGCAGAGCTACTCTTCTGTCCCCACACTTAGTTATGTTAGTGCACCAAACAACGATAAAAAGTTTACATTTATTGCACCTCAGATAAATGGAATTTGTTGCTACAACTACATTATATGTAACTGTAAATTTGATTATAGCTGTACATTTTAAACTTCAAGGTTAAGTGTGCAGCTCTACATGCTGGATTTGCCTGTCTGGGCTGCTTTCAGTTTATCAAACCAGTCTGAAGGCTCACCCTTTAGTTTCTAACAGCCAGCACATTCTTAACATATTTGACAGAAAATGTGCAAATTTGTTGTCAGAGTGTAAAATGTAGTCTACTTTTTCTACCTCAGAATAAAATCTATCCAGGTCCAAAACACAGTGAAAAGCAAACATTGTGTCTTGCTAGGATTTTCTTATTCAAACTTTCATAAGTGTTTTCAGATATTTAAAGCAAGTCAAAGAAAGGCCATTAAAAATCATCATGCTAAATGGACTGATTTATAACATTGTTTTAGTTGACTGGATTGTAATGGTGAGTCGCCCACAACATAAGCAGCCGTATTTGTGTCTGAGCCTTACATTATGTGAATGTGCAACAGATATAGGTAAAATCCACTGAATTGTGAAAATAAGCACAAAAAAACCCAACATATTGGATGTGATGCCTTCCTCTTGAGTGTAAAGTGCATTTGTGTAGATCTAGTAATCAAGGAATTTGATTACTGATTCTTGACTTGGTTAAATTTTTTTGAGTCACAGTAAAACACAGGATGAAAGATGTGAAATTCTGAGAACGATGAATACTGTATGTTTTCTTTAAACTAAACTACAATAATAATAATAATAATTGCTTACACTTATATAGCGCTTTTCTGGACACTCCACTGAAAGCGCTTTACAGGTAATGGGGACTCCCTTCCACCACCAATGTGCAGCATCCACCTGGATGATGCGACGGCAGCCATAGTGCACCAGAACGCTCACCACACATCAGCGGTCAGTGGGGAGGAGAGCAGAGTAATGAAGCCAATTTATAGAGGGGGATTGTTAGGAGGTCATGATTGATAAAGGCCGATGGGGAAATTTGGCCAGGATGCCGGGGTACACCCCTACTCTTTTCGAGAAACACCCTGGGATTTTTAATGACCACAGAGAGTCAGGACCTCGGTTTTACGTCTCATCCGAAGGACGGTGCCTGTTTACAGTATAGTGTCCCCGTCACTACACTGGGGCATTAGGACCCACATGAGCCGCAGGGTGAGCACCCCCTGCTGGCCCCACTAACACCTCTTCCATATAATCTTGGATATGGACCCATTATAGTCCAAAGAGATTAAAACAGTAGAATTATAATATTAAGCATGCAATAATCACACAAAATTAAAGATTCTGTTTTATACTTACAATGTTTAAAGTTGAGAATTTTTCTCAGTTTACCATATATTCTGTATTTTTACCTGAAAAAAGCTTGTGTTTCCAAATTCATAACATAGCCTTTTTTTGTAAAAATCTCTCACAACCCGCAATAATACAAGATGAAACATGGGGTTTATATGCAACAACAACAGAACAGTCCCAACCATCACTCATCAACCTGAAAACCAGATAAACGGATTTACTTAGCAAATGAATTAATTTGAAGGTAGTGGGAGATATACAGTACATCATATCTACCTCAATGCTTTCATTTTAAACACCAAAGCTTGCAGAGATGGATGTTAATGGTCACTGGAATGGTCTCCAGCTTAGTTTAATCATCAATGAGTCATATTACTGCAGTGAATGTAGGAGCCAGCTGATTTTCTTCAGACAAATAATATTAATTTTGTACTGACACCATCGTACAAAAATATTTCACAATTTTAAAGTTATGCAGAGCATGTATCTGTCTTAAGGCTACTCTGATTGATCTCTTTAATGTGTTTTACATGGTTTTAAGTTGTTTTCTTCTCACAAAAGTAGCAAAACTGTTATACAGAGATGAGTGGTATTTGCCTGAGTTACAGTATATGTTTGTAGACTGGTTTCTCAGCTTTTCTTATGATTCATATAGACCCATTAGGCGAGGACATTTTTAATCTAATTGCAGGAATTGAAATTAGTTTTTTTTTAATTTGTTTTGCACTGCCCTATGGGTTGAAAAACTAGAACAAGTATAAAATAGAAAACACATTACACTCAATGCAGAGCTATAATATTTAAATATTATAAAACTTAGATCTGTTTTAATGCCTTTGGAAATCCCATTCATGCAGGTAATGTTTCCTCTTAGGTTTGAATGTCAAATTCTGGATAAAAGAATATGAGAACAGAATGGTTAAAAATAAGAGTATGCAATAACTTTGATTTATTCAGGATGTACTGTAGTCTGTTTCTCATTATAGCAATATAAATATTGTTATAACACTTCAGCAATACCATTACCAATTATTAAAATAAATGATTGATATCTACAGAACATACCATAAATTGTATGTATCTTTTGAATGGCATTGTTACATGCAATGGAAAAAGTATACAAAGTATATATTTACACTCACATTTACACTTCACATGTAGGTTAAAAACCTACAAAAAACGCTATTACGGAAGTGATGACAACTCATTCCTCATTTAATCATGGCAAAACTGTGGTCCTCTACTGGAAATGTCTCACTGGAGAACGTTTAAGTCTATTGCCACTTCTGACTGCCTGTTAGTTGTTTCTATCCTCTATCAGTACTGACTATCAAGTTTTCTTTAAGTTCAAGTTTTATGTTTTGAAATGGATCAGACCAAATTACCTGTCCTAATATCATCATCAGGTTCTGCAGCTCACTTTTCATTTTTTTATAGTTTGTCTGCATAAAAACTGCCTTATAAACACTTCAGGAGATAACAGTTGCTGAACTTCCTTATCAATTCCCATAAGATTTATGTTTATGAGTATTAACAATACTTATTGCCTCATGGATTGCAGTAACCATTACAAAACCAGGCAAAATTTTTCGCAAAATTGGATATTCCAAGTTGTAGAATTTCAGATCAAAATTATTAGGTTTAATATTTTTTAGATGCTAATTCAGAAAGCGTTATGCATGCAAATGGTCTTAAATGTGACATAGTTAAATATCTGTACAGACAGCATTAAAATACCCTGGCACTACTTTGTACTGCAAAATTCAATTTTAATGACTGGTTACTCAAGTACCTATTGGTACAGCATAGTACCTCTAAGACATGAGTTAACCCAACCTGTTTCTGAAAGTTTTATGTTTAATACACTAACATTCTTTAAATAAGAGGATAGTTCTGTATTTCAAGATCTGGTTTATTATAAAATCAACAGGGAAATGTAACAGCTATCCAAATGATGTAAACTGTGAAAAAAATAGCTGTGCTCCTCTTAGGAATCGACATATGTCTCTCACCTTGATTGAAGTCCAAACTGGATAGGAAGATATGATTCCTCACCAATTTTCTTTCACATTGATTTTGTTCAAGGGATCATTTCAAGTAAATATATAGTAACAGTAAACATCTTTGGTCTCGGCATCTAAAGGAGGTACTCTTTGTGGAACCTAATGTTCCACAAATGAAGGACTTGTGGTTTACCTTCATGTAAAATGTAGTACACACATGAAAATTATTTTTTTTAAAAATTACATTCAGATATAAGTAAAAAATGCCATTGAATGACTTTGGTGTATCTACATAAATAGGCTAGTGTGTAAAGTCAGCCATGGAGGAAGAGCTGCAAAAACAGTTAGTTCAGTCTATTCGGTTTAGGAATATTAAATTATGAGAGTGGGAAACCTCATACCACACCACAGTTTTTCCCAATGAGAAACGTTGGTTTAAATATAGATGTCTCTTTCTGAAGGGGGGGGACACAGTCGAGGGTAAAGCAAGTTGATCTGTGGGACAGAAATACGTATGTAAAGTTTTCCTAAGAGATGGATTTCCTTTTTCATGCTTGGGAGTAACCCATTTAAAAAGGGCACAATTTTATTATTTTTAAAAACTTATAGCTTCTCAAAGCATCTCCTGAAACTCACAAAAAAAGGTTCTGTCAAGATTGTTGAAATTCTGTTATGTATGGTGATAAACATAACTTCATCTTTTTTTTTCCTGAACATGACAGAACATGAATTACACATGTATAGACATGAAGATATAACAAATAATGTTTCAAATTACATTTGTCACTTTCTGTCTAAGTCAAATGAGTTTTATAATAGATACTGTATTATAGGAAGGGTCCTCAAAGATGTATAAGTTACAGTACAGGATTTATTTTTTTAAGCAAGAGTATTTGAAGACTGTTTTACAGTTCTCCATTTCTGTATTTAAAGTAAATTCAAGTTATGTTTATGACATACATGCAGTATTTAATTAATTTATTTTCATTTTAAAATATTACTGCAGTTTTAGATAGCAACATTGTACAGGAAATACAGTGCTACTGCTTCTAGTTTCTGTGAGGAAAGCTGACTTTTTTCCTATAGTGTGAGTGTGATATGTTGCCAGTATTTATGAGAAGCCAGCGAGTACGTATTTCTCCTGTGCTCATTCTAGTATAAGACTGGGGGATCTATGAAGACTCTGAAGTTTACAATTTCAGAACCGGTTTTCACATCAAGTCATTTTGAGTGGTAAAGGTAGAAGTTCCAAGTGCTCTAGGAGGAATTACTTAATGTACTTCAGGAAAGACATCCTTCTTATTCCTAACAGATTTGTTTAAATTTTCTGATTCCCAGATGGCCTTCAGTAACCAGGTGCTTTCCACAGATATAAGATTTCACATTGCCAGGATCCCAGCAGGGGGGAAGAGACGATATGCAGAATGTTTATCCACCTTTAAGATCTAAGATTAAAAAAACTATCATATACATGCTTACGGCTTTCTGTTCACAATGTTTGATCAGTCTCCCACTGCATCCAATCCCCCTTGTTGTTAGAAAAAATAAATTATGCCAGTTGATCACTAATATTAAAGGAAAAACTAGTGTAAAAATAAGCATTAATTTAACTTAATCCTGAATTTAGAAAAGTCTGCTAGCATTACATGTTAAAGTAAACACCCCGAAAACTTAATAGAAGCCATTTAAAGTCATTGGCTGCATTTGTTTGTTTTTGTTATCCAAACAAATTCTATTTTTATGTTTGTTTGTTTGTTTTTTATTGCACCCTGTTTTTCTAAACTTCTTCAGTAAGTTTACAAAAATGTTTTTAAAGGATATTAAATCTGATTTGTGTAAGCACGAAAGGAAGAGTGGCGGTCAGGTTTCTGAAATCATGATGGAATGGTTGTGGGATCAAATAGCAGATGAGGCAATGTTTTGTATCCTTAAATAAGGTACCGTACTTCACTCAGATGTTTCAGTACAATATCCAAATATATAAATGCGTACAAATATAAATTGCTTTGCATAAAAAATGCAGGCCAATAAAATCAATACAAATAAAATTAAAAAAATAAAGTTAAAGGCTAGTTATTGGTTGACCACATTAGTTTTCAAAACAAATGGTCAATAGTATGTTTAAAAATGATCAGATTGGTCTATGGCCCCCTCTTATACTGATGGACTCTGCTCTTTCTGACACATTCAAACACCAGTATCCAGCCACACTCATGAAGAAGACAAGGCAAGTGATGATACGTAACAGCTGGAAGGCAAGCAAATATCTTAATGTATATCTACATTTGGGCCGTAAAATAAGTGCAGAATGGGGTATGGAGAAAACAAAAACTTCACAAAGAGTGGGAATAATTTATTTTTTGAAGTGACCCATTCAAAATGCATTTTTGAACTGCCACACCGGTGTAGATCTTTCAAAGAACATAAATGCCCCGAAGTATTTTCAAAACTGTTCACAAGACATATGACTGTGATTTTCCAGCTAAAAGTGAAGTACGAAGCACAAAAATTAATGAGCTGAAGTCTCAGCTTACTGCCCAGCAGTTGATCTTTACAAGACCGAAATCAAAAGCAGCTACAATGGCATCATTCCTTTTGAGTCACATTCTTGCTAAACACAAGCAAACGTTTCAGGATGGAGAAACGGTTAGAGGCCTTTTAAGAGGCAGCAGAATTTTTGATTTGGGATTTTAAAACTACATCAGAAATTGTGTCCACTCTCTACGAGGTTCAGCTGTCCAGAAAAACAGTAATGCAACACTGTACAGTAATGGCTATTAATGGGGGGGAAACTGAAAAAAGACAAAAGTTCTTTTCTTTTCAATCTGACAGATCAGCAGATGTGGTCGACTCATCATAGTTATGTATTTTTATCAGAATGGTCTCTCAAGGCATGACTAGCAATATGTACCTGCTTATAATCTTACAGTCAGAAGGAAAAACTGAGGGTAGGTGATTTTCAAAACCTTCAAGGACATAATCAGCATTCTGATTTACAAACTTCTATCCATTAGTACTGACAGTGGCCTGACTAATGATTGATTGGTGTGTGGACTTCCAAGACCAAGGCTGGGCACCTCTACCCTGTACAAAATTAAAAACATGTTTACGAACTTAATTATCTTTGTTCAAATCATTAGCAGATTTTAGGTGGTAAAATGTTGATCAAAAAGAATGGCTACAGGCTTGCAGTGACTTCAGTGAATAATGTATTTCTCCTTCATGTCTTTTCTCAGCCTCCTGTATATCTTTGCTCAGCTTATAGTGAGTCAAACGACAAATGACTCAACTGGTGAATCAGAGGAGCCTGTGGAACCTGATCAAAGCCTCACTTTGTTGTCACTATGAGCCACGACATAAAGAAGCTTTTAGAGACTCTAAATTGGGTGGGTATATAATTTTATTATTGTAAATAATAAAATGAAGTAGTACATTGTTGATTCTAAATTTGAAAATATTTTCTTTTTGGGCCGCGCTTATTGTGTGGCATGACAGTGGCCCAAACCATATTTTGCACAGGACTTTGAGGGTTTGATCAAAAAGCTGTAGTTTAAATTTGATCAACAAAATACAGAAGAAGACAATGACAAAATAATCTTGAACTGAGAGTCTCCCCTGATTGTAGAAACATGGCAATTGGTGTAGAAACAACCTAAACCAGCTGTGATTACTCTCTTTCACCATAATTTTATTTTGACTTCTATTCACCCATTTGGATTCAGATTAAATTGCTTTAGATTGCTTTCAAGATGTTTCTTAATATTCATTATCATTAGCATTTATTAAATCTATTTAATATTATTGATGCATTATATAGTATTTTAATAACAGTTAATGCATTTCAGCATTTCAAGTGTAGTTACAAATTAATCCTTTTTATTTTAATGCCATGCGGATATTGTTACTGTATGTACAATGGAAAAATGAACAAGACAGGCATCATTTGTCTTTCACAAGGTGCAAAGAGTCCCTTGCAGCAATCAGTGTTCATTACTGAAAATAAATAGGAAGATTCAATTGAAAAGATTCAAAGATTCAAGAAAGCAATTGATGAAAAAGAGACACTGACTGGAAGGATTTTGATAATACTGTCCCTCATCTTTCCTTTTTATCCCACATCAGCAGTTATTGGTTCCTTGTCTTTGTTCTCCAGCCTCTTGGACTAACCCTTGTCCCTCTCACAGTTTCCATCCAAACATGAAGACTACACAATATTTAACCATTGTTTGCATGACCCTCTTCACTCCTGCAAAGTATTGCTGGAATTACTGAATTACATTTATTTATTGCTCTCTGTATAGACTTATGCTGGTCAATTCTTGTTTATACTGCTGTACTGCTGAATGTATTATATACATGTACAATGCTTTCATTTCTTGCAGCACAGTACTTGTTTTGAATGTAATTCAGCTAAATAAGCATTGATAACATAATATTGTAACAAAGGAGTCGCACCAACTGCCGGAGAGTGGTATTGAGCCTGGAACTGCTATGATGCTGATCCAACGTACTGTATGCCTTCCTGGGGGGGTGGACTGTTAGCAGGATTGGACTGAGAGACTGGTGGGCCATTCTTGCTTTAAGGTTTGATTGCTGCCACCTGTATAGCTTTTTAGGTCATTTGTGGGATAAAGTCAAACCCTTAAACAGGTGTAAGATGTGCAGAGCACCAAAGACCCTCAGTCAGCCCATCAGTAAACCCGAAGACCACCAGTCAGCCTACAGTGTTTGACAAGAACAGGGTATTTGGTGATTTGGTGACCACTTGAAAGTGCTGTCCAGAAAAAAAAAACTAAGGTCTGTGAGATGCTATGGGTCTACAGCACACTTTTTAGAGGTAAAGTAAGCAGATCCCCATTCATCACTGTGACATCAAC
Organism: Atractosteus spatula; assembly: GCF_055471065.1. Taxonomy (NCBI): domain Eukaryota; kingdom Metazoa; phylum Chordata; class Actinopteri; order Semionotiformes; family Lepisosteidae; genus Atractosteus; species Atractosteus spatula. The sequence continues at coordinate 36,425,640 of NC_142707.1, forward strand.
AACCCCTCTGCAGGTGTTGTTGCTTTATGCCACACACCTTTTTCTGCTTCGTTCTGAAGTGAATGACTGGAAAGAGTCATTTGATAAAACATTTAAAACTGTCCTTCCAAGTGGAGCTCTTTAAACATTCCAGCAAAGGCATCTGTCTGTTAAAAAGGCAAAGACTTTTTGTCTTTTTCATAGACAGTACATATGAACCCTATTTCTTCATATCCCAAGGCATTCTTTAAACCCCACAGAACAGCTTTTAAGGAAAAAACCCACTGGTAATCTGATTGCTTGAAAGTGCTGCCTCTCACTTCTATTTAGCGTTTCTACATTTACAGTTCATTGCAAAGGGCAAGTCTTTCTTACATTTACCGAGTTAACCTCTTTTTCAACATTGATTTATTCCTGCTGTGTGGATTTCTGCCATTCAATCAACAGACACCATGGGAATCCTGTTCAGGCAGGAAATGGGATCAGAAGGTTGATTTAGATTTCTGTAACTTACTGTTCATGAATTGTAAATGTGTCTATAAAGTATGGCATTTTTAAGTTGTGCCTGTGGCTTGTCCCATTTCTATTTTAATCTCACCTTCAAATCAAGTCATGCACTATTAGGCGAAGTTACAGTAGTCCATTCAACAGCAGTAATAATGACCACATTGGAAAGTTTATAGCAAGGAAAATCTTTATTTGGTTTCTTTTAAGTATGAAAACAAGCAAAGATATATTTGTTGGCAAAAAAAGTAGCCTACAGTATGTGTAAGAATTAAAAATGTGTAAACTCTTGAGATAAACACATTTGTTGAAGCACTTTAGTGCTTTTTTACAGTACTGACCTACAACTAATCCTTACAGTTATTTAACATTGTAAGGAATATGTCAAAATGTCTACCCAGTTATTTAAGATTTTACATTTAGAATATATTGCAAAAGAGAAACAAATAGCATTGTACAGTATTCCTAGCATGGTCTTATCTAATACTGTGGTTTCTTTTTTTTTTACCAGGTTGATTGCTTTCTTCAATGTGGGTAATTTTATGAATGAGGAAGGAAGATTTGCAATAGCCTTTGTTTCAAATCAGGAGTGCTTGTACTGTAAGCCAGAATCACTCAAAAATGCAATTAATTGTTTTGCTTAGGGAATACTATTCTAGAAGACTCATTTCAATCATTATACAGTACATAATGTTCTTGTTAAATCTGAGGTGTAACAATTATGGTTTTATTTATAGTTGCTTCTTCTTGAAAGTTTCTGACATTTATAGTTTTAAAGAACAAACAACAAAATGAACATTATAGGAGAATTAAAGGAGGCTGAAAACCTACTTTTAAGAAGATGGGTTGATCCCCCACAGCTTAACCCACTTCACTAAAATATGTAATTGTACAGAATACAAAAATAGCTTCTAGTTTAATGTGACCATTTAATATCCCTGAGAGAACACAATTGCGACCACCTTTGAGAAGGAAGCTGTACATGTTTCTGCACCTGACAAGAATATGGTACTTACAGTAGCTGTAAACAGAGCTGAAATAGTCAAAAATTATACACCTTGAAATGAAACCTACAGTACTTAAATATAAGGTTATTTCAAACTGTATCTTAGCAGAACATTTTGGTACATTTTACAAAGAGTATAAACAAATGTTTGAAAATATAAATTAGCAATATTGTGTCTACATTTCTAGTGAAAGTCTGAATGGTAAGCCATTGTTAGAATGTATGGTAAAAGAGATGTATGGTTCAAGGAAAATATATATTTCTTGTTTTTCACAAAGGCACTTGTTAATATTCTTTAACCTTGGGAATACCATTTATTATGTGCACAAAACTAAAATAATACTGTCTAATTATCTGATGAGCCAGCCTTGGAGTCAAATCAGAAAAGAGGTACTAAATTCACATAATCACATACAACATATGAAATCAGATGTTTTAGCAAACAGATTTGTTGTATCTCAAGATATTTTATACAGTTTCAGAGAACCAATAACAAAATTATCACTATAGGAGATTAAATACGCATCTACAATTACCATTTCTTAGTTTTCCTGTAACTAAAATGAACATAAAAAATTATATTGGTTTACATTTAAGTACAAATGTTCACTGGAACACATAGTATAGACAGTGTACAAACTGTTTATTCATTTATTGAATAAAACAGAATTATATGATTTATTTTTTTAGTTATTATTTCATTTAATCTTCCTTTGTTTTATGCTATCACTGTTAAAATTGTAAGGTGCAGTCAATTTCTGTTTATACACCTATTATTTTGAATAATTAAAAATACAGTTTCAAAATAAACATTTTAAATAATCAAACAAGAGAATCTAAATGCAGTCTGCAATTTGAGTAGAACTGCATTGGATGTACTGTAGCTTGTAAATATTTGACAACAGCTATCTGGAAAGCTTCATTGTACTTGATCTTTAATGCTTTTTATGGGAATTGAGATCAAATAAAAAAAACTTAATGTAGACTGAAGATTTCATTTCAGGGAAAATATTATTCCTTCAATTTAATCTAATAAGTTTTGTATTGTCCTTTTTTTTATCCTGAGCCATTACATTGTGTGATTCTTTTATGCATTTTTATCCCTTCAAAAAATGATTTTGGAATCTTCTAAGAATAAAAGAATGTGTTGAACACCATACAGTTCAGAGACTGATAGCATGGATTACTGAATGCACCAGAACAGCAAACACATGTATGCTGACATAATGATGGATGTTTCAGTATTAGCTGAAACGTTTTTCCTTTCTTAAAAAAACGGAGTAAAATGTGGAAACTGTGCCCAGTCTGAATTGCCTACTTCTGGTCCAAATGATGAAACAATCTTGCTATTTCCACAGGGGATTGCATGCAAATTAAGCTTTGGCTTTCGTAACCTGCATTCTAATAATTATCATTTTTATCCAGATGAAGAATAAAGACGGAGACAGGGAAACAGACAACAACGCCTGAAAAAAAACTAATCTGCAAACATTTTTCAAATAAAAAAAGAGGATTTTACAGCGGCGTCCTGGTTGTCTCACCAGGACGCTGCCATAGAATTTAAATTTCTCCTAATTTACTTTATTTGTTGCATATTCGTTTTTAAAAATGCAGAAGGAAATATACGGTATACACTATTTCTTACCTGTAAGGTGCACAGTGGAAAAAAATGGTACATCAGCATAATACAATTGTGAGTCATGTAATATTAGACTTTAAGAAAGGGACAGGTCATTGCTGTAACACTCATTGTATTTGAGTGTTACTAGCATATTTGTCCAAGGATCATAAGCAACTAACATCTACACAAATCAATGTCAACATCATAAAAGAATAAAACAGACCTTTACTTTTAATAAGCAAAGCCTCTGTTACGTTATTCAAGACATTTAAGATTAGTGAAAAGGTATGAAAAAAATAACATCACTTGTGCATTCAATTTTATCCATTGTGTGTCTTTTTTTAAAAAAAACTTTAAAAAGAGAGCATTACATGCACCACAGACGATTGTGAACTTCACATGTTTATGCCTTATGACTGCTAGACAATGCAACTTTATGCAACAAATGATGCCCTGTGTTAATAGGAATTACATGCTAAACAGCAGATCTCACAAAAAAGAAAGGACAGCTGTATTTCATATACACAAGAATTCGAATGCTAGCCTATAAGATGAATCACTTGGTTACATAAAATAATTCGCTTGTTTAGAAAATGTAAATGACATTTACATTTCAATTTTTCCTGAATTTCTTTATATAAAATTCTACAGAATTAATAACTTTATGACTTACTTGCATTTTAATGTGACCACAACACTGTGATATTATGGAAAATGAAAAAGCAAATTATCTGGAGACAGACTGAATATCTTGGGCCATATTACAAATGTGTAAAACACTACATTTTGATATGAAGAAGATATATACTGTATACCCTGAAATCCTGTACTGGATAAAGTTGTTTAGAAAGAAGATGGGATGGATGGATGATTTACAGTATATATATATTATAGTTCAGGTGGGTAGCTGCGTCAGCGTGCGTAGACTGTAAAGGAACGAATAATAGGTTTATTCCATGCTGAAAAGAGAAGAAAGAAAACACAACGTTTCAGGTGTGAAGAAGGCTCCACGGCCAAAACGTTGGGTTTTCTTTCTTCTCTTTACAGCTTGGAATAAACCTATTACTTGTTCATAGATATATTCTATATAGTTCAGGTGGGTAGCTGCATCAGCATGCGTAGGCTGCAAAGGAACAAGCAATAGGTTTATTCCATGCTGAAAAGAGAAGAAACATTGTGTTTCAACCCACTGAAAAAGGCAGGCAGCTGTTTTTACAAGTCAATGCAGAAATGAGAAAACCTAAATGAGTGCTATTTTGAAGTAATTTTCTGAAATGGTATGTAAAAGTTATAAAAACTTCCTAGGTAACTGGCTTAAAAACACAGGCATTTCTTTGTCTGCAAATCAGGGCTAGACTGTAGTTTTCTTAAGTGCCCATTTTTGTATGGGAGTGAGAGTAAATTAAAACAAGATAATTGTTAAATTAAATCTTCTCTAATTTAAATTAACACCCTAAGAGAAAGTGAATATTCCACAGTAATGAGTCAAGCATTTTCCATATGAGCTGCTCCAAAGCAATTAATGAAAAGAACCGAAATACAGTATGGCCTCTCAATATCATTTTTTGGAAGGAAAAGAAGTCCAGAGTCCAAAGCAGGTGAATTATGTGGGTGTGCAGGGATTTAACATTTAACATTGATGCAGTTGGGAGCCAAAATGTTCAAGTCCTTTTAGGTGAGCATCGGTATTTGGGATTGCATTATGAAAATGCAAGTCAATGCAAGGAAGCTGAAATGAGATACAGATTCGTTAGCTTTAGTTATGAGCTGAGTAGCAGAGTTCTGAACATGTTGCAGCTTGTTAAGATCATGTTTGGAATTACCAGCAAACAATGAATTACAATAATGTAGCCTAAAAATACATTAGCCTTTCTTCTGTATGGGTGTGTTGTGATGAATATTACACAGATTAAAAAAGACACCTTTACAGCTTTTCAGGAATGAACTTCAAATGCAAGGTTCAGATTAAAGAGTACAGTATATCAAAATTCTTGACATGGGTATTTGGACTGTTCTGGACGATTAATAGTGAAGTAAGGCTGATACAGTTATAGGACTGATAAGGAAAGCAAATGAGCATCATTTGAATCTTGTCAGAGTTAGGTTACATAAGGTTTGTTGCATCCATTTTTAAACAATCTAAGCAATATGACAGTGCAAATAGTGATTAACATCAGGTTTCATGCATACATTTGGATGTTTTCAGCATAGAAATGGAAGCTGAAGTCATACCTACAAAATCAAATCTAATGGTAGCATATACAGTAGATACTATAAGAGCAGCACCAGGATTATAGCTCAGTGGGGAACCCCTTTTAGCCATCTTTGTAGAGGAGAAATAATGTTTTTTTCCTATTAGTTAGATAAGACTTCATCCTTAACAAAGCAGTTCCAGTGATATTAACATCCCTCTCAAATCTATTCAGTAAGATGACAGTATCTGTATCAAAGGCCCAACTTTGAAGATGGAATCTGAGGTCCGCCAGGATAAGAATGGATCAAAACCTGAAGTCTGCAGTCATCGGCAGCTCATTAGAAATTCTACTAAGAGCTGCTTCTGTATTATGCAGACTGAATGCATCTTATTTGCAGGTAAGTGACCTTATAGCAAAACAGCAACAGCCCATTCTAGTATCTTTGCCAAAAAATGGTAAGTTAGATATTAATAATTACTGAGCAGGCTAGAGTCTAAGTTCTGTTTTTTTTCCCAGCAGTAAAGTAACTGCGAGTTTAATGGGTGAGGGAATAAGTCCAGATCTCAGTGATTCATTTTTGATATGGGAGACTAAGGGATTAAGAAATGCATAATTTGAACACAGCAAAAGCAATGGCAAAAGGACCCAAGGAACATATGGTGAGTTTTATTTTACTGGTTTTTAGATGGCTGCTTAGGAGGGTTAGATGCACTGAGCTTGGGTGTACATAAATTATTCCCAAACATTTCTTTGAACTTACAAATCCAGTTCTCTGAACATGGATCAGTGGAAATTTAGAAAATAATTTCATACTAGAAGTACTTCTTTGAAGGTTATAGTCCCTAAATAATATTTTTGCTTTAGATCAACTATGGGGCTTTGTTAAATGCAAAGATGGGAGGGCAACACTGATTCAACAGAAACATTAGCTGCAGGCCAAATACCATCATATGCTGTATGCCTGGCCCAGGACCAAAATGAACCAATATTGGGCAATATGCCAGAAGATTTCTAATTATGGTTGTTCAGTTATGAGCCTTTAAAATCACAAGAAACAAGCTATAATTTTCCTTCCTGGAAAAGAACCCTGATCGCTTTTGATGAGTTAAGACTGTAATGTCATTCATTCACCATATTCATGAAATGTATCTGTGTGAGAAAATCCCTTTCATCACTATTTTGTAATGGTGTAAACACCCCCTTTTTGTACTGTAGTTTTACTGTATTTCTCCTTGGTGGTCTGAAGACATGGCCAAAACTTCCCTGATTGTACAGATATGTAAACCAAGGTCCCAAAAATGAGTCACTCCTTCAAAGGAGCAGAGTTTTCAAATGTAATGGGTCTTGATGCACAGCTTAAATGTGTTAGATATATGATTCCAATCTTGTGATAATGCATCAGAAACCTATAATTACTACAGTGAGAAACAAACTTTGTAATGTTATATTCTTGTACTATGTCTTGTGCAGAACCCTCCTCTTTTCAACACACAGTATGTGCCACGGGCTATTTAGAGCAGCGATACAATACAAGATAAAATGTGATGCCGTGAATGAATGGAGTGTATTTGCTCCACAGAGTAGCATCTACTTTCTGGTGAAACAAGTTTTATCCAATATGGACTTACTTTCTATAAATATTTTCAGCTGAGGCTCTGTTGATCATACAAGGAGTCTAATGTCTTGCTAATGGAGAAAAAAACTACTTCAATCTCGCTTTCTTTACCCACCATTTAAACGGATAGATGTAATGTATTTATTATATTTACATCTCGGCATCCCCTGATGATTTAAAAATCATCTCAATTGTGTGTGAATTAACTTCTTCTAGCTTTTTAAATGGCCAATGAATGTTTTTTAATGAATATTGTATTGCAAAAAATGTATGGACAGGTAGTATTTTGTAAGAACATTTCTTCACCAGACACAAACCTTACATGTTTCAAAACAAATATATGTTGCAGCCTTGTGGCTAAAACTCCTTACATTGTTTTGGTATTCACAGTCCAACAGATTAAAAAGCAGCTGTTTCCTTTATTCATCCCTGAACATCTTACTTAGTGACCTGTCTGGGCAGGCGAGTGCCAAACAGGGCGAAACACCATTCGACATATAAAAGAACAAAAACTCCCAAGAAAAATGTAAAAACATGGCCAAATATTTTTTTAACATAAAGTTTGCACCCTAAACAGCCTTTTAAAAAAACTATAAAAAAGTAACAAAACATCTCAATCCCATGTAAATGTATACATTCATGCTGGACGTCTAACACATGAAATCCATACATATTTTAAACGTAATTAATTACCATCCAATTCAACTTTTCCCTAACATCATTACGCAGTAGAATGAGTTCCAGCTACAATTTATATATCCAATTATTACACTTTGTCTTTACTTATATAATAATATATAACACATTGTATAATAATAGAAAACACATTTATGTGCACTTTCCAATTATAGACAGCCAGTATTCCATAATTGTTGTTTAATTTTACATGTGAGTAATGAAGTTCAAAAGTCATCCAAATATTATCTTGTCTACAGTAGGAGATTGTTCTGTCTTTGTCAGGGCCTGTTGGTAGCAGTAGCCCAAATAATCACATGGGATCCAAACACTCCATTTAATTGATTTATATCACCACTGTTTCCAGTTCTTAACTCATGATTATGTTACCTAAAATACCTGGAGTACAGCAGCCCTCAAGGACCAGTTAGGTCCTTTTAAATAGGAGAAAGGAGGAATAAAAGCAGAACTGGAATAATTGAAAATCCATCTTGAATTATGAAGTTATGAAGAAAACAAAGATTGTCCAAATTGTGCCAAAGGATTTTGCCAGACTGCACAGAATATAGTTGCAAAGGTGAAACATATAACATGTTAATATTTAAATGATAAAAATCCTAAAATTATATTAATCTACACTAATCAAGTCCTGGGTCCTCACTTGTAGTCCTTAATTTTAACATGATGCCATTACAGAAAAACAACACACATCCTCATGTGGATGGTGTAGCAAGAGATTTCCTGAGAGACCAGAATGTGACTCAGGAAAGGGCTTTGAGCCCCATGGAGCTTTTGTGGGATGACATGTAGCATCTAGGGTTTAGAGACAAGTAAGCACAGCTGGATCAACCCTGTTGATGGCAAATTAATTTACCGTAATAACGTCATGTTAAATAAAATGCGACAGCACAAAAACAAATTTCATCTTCCGGATCATTTCCTGAACTTAGATTTTTGCTCATCATACATCTACGGGAAAGACAAATCAAACTCAGTAAATTGTAATAGATTATTACCGGGTAAGGGCATTAATAAACCATTTTAATTTCAGATAAGGTGCAATACTGAATGACCAGATTAACATCATTATAAAAATGTAGTTTTAAAATCTTGTTCTATCTCAAAGTATCTTGGTAAACACCCAGCCAGGGAAACCAGCCAGGGTCTCCCTATTAATAACTGCAAAATCTTGGGCCTCTCAGGCCTGGCATCTTGAAACAGATTTCGGCAACTTATTTCTGTGACATTCATAAGGTTTAAAAAGTTTAACAGTGATAGAAGACTGAAGACTGAATTAATTTAATTGGTGGTACAGAAGATAATTTTAAAAACTTCGAATATGAAAATTAAATAGTGCAAATGCCATCTGACAGAATTATTCAACAGGCATTGCTCTGGTTAAATATCTTTATTATCCCTAAATCCTTACATACTGTAATAGAGTAACATGAACCCAAGGTTTTTTTTAAGTTAAATGCAACAATACATTATATTTTGTTAACCAAACCAACAAAACGAAAGCTTATCACTTCTATCACTATATTATTGTAGCTGAATATTTTTTCATATTGTAAATTGAGTTCAGTAATTCTGCAAAGTAGCAGCTATATCACCCTGCAACTCATAACTAGCAATCCACTAATTAGGTTATCAAGCAGATGTGAGGAAAGCTAAGATTGCAGGTGTTAGCGGGACCAGTAGGGAGTGCTCACCCCACAGTCTTTGTAGGTCCTAATGCTCCAATATGATAATGGGGACACTATACTGTAAAAAAGGCACCGTCTTTCGGATGAGATGGAAAACCAAAGTTCTGATTCCACACGGTCATTAAAAATCTTAGGCTATTTCTTGCAAAGAGCAGAGATGGAACCCCAGTGTCCTGGCCAAATTCCCCCTTGGCCTTTACCAATCTAGTTGTTGTGCTGTACTGTGTCCAGATGTGATGGTTTGTTCAGTAAAACATCAACGTGAAAGCAGTCATCCTATCCTAAATACAATTTTAATAAAAACTATTAAACTATATTGGAAATAAAACCATTCTGTCCTTGTTTTTATGTTGTTTGCACAAACAGATAAGAAGTTTTATTTTACTAAAACATAACTATTCAAGTGTGCAACATCTACCACTATAAAATTTCAACAACCAACATCATCAGAAGGATGGCAGTAAAAAAAATAAAATAACAGAACACAAAATGTACTCTGAAGACACACCTAATGGTAACTTTAATTCAGATGTAGTTTTCAATCTAGTCAAAGACCTGGATATTCAAAAACATCAGTTACTGTAGTTCATGTTAACTGCACTGGCAGTAAAAGAACTGTGTGTGGTAAAAGGAAGCACAAGTTTGGTTACAAGACTCCTAAATCTCAACAGGGTATATTTTTTGCATGTCTAAAGATTAACATTCATAATTATATCAGTTGTCTATTGCTATAGAATACAAGGCATTATTAATTTGGATGTGGTCTTTACAAAGTTACACAAATATGTAGTATACTTACTGACCACCTGAGTATATAGTAAAACATTATAAATGCATTTTAATAAAATATTAATGAATACAAACTGCAAGATATACTGTATAAATACAGTATATATACTTAGAAATAGAACTGTTTAATTATATGTTGTAAATATTGAAAAAGAGATATTAGAAATAAAGACATAAGAATCAATTGTGGTAAATGTGTAGTGTAGTTGCTTGTGAACCAGTATCACCCTTGACTGCTCCTTCTAATGTTTATCAGCTTGGGTCGATAATGGTCGCTTTTTCACTTTGCAGAATTTGTGTTATACTGTAGATGTATAAAAACGGAGGATCTCTGACATGTTTCTTATACTGTATATGTACTTTTCCCCACACTCACATCTTCAATGTTTTGAGCAATCAAATATAAGAATTTCCTGTTCTTTTTGACTGATTTATTGCCTGTCACATGCACAATGTAAGCAGTGTCCATTTTTATTTTTGTAACCCTTCTACAATGAGTCCCAAGTGTAGTGCAACTTTTGAGTACAAGAGGTAAAGTACTGTAGTAGTATTACCCTGGGCATTAAATAGGAAGTTAAAGTATTTGCCAAAAGGTGAACAGACAATTAATGCTGGACTTTATTTGGGACTTCTTCTGATGGGTACATGCAAAAGTAAATTGAAAGTAAAGCAAGGTTTTAAAGCATTCCAATGTGAATATTACACAGCAAAATGCTACAATCGAAAAATAGCTGTATGGATAGGGGAACTCCTTAAAAAAACACATCAATCATCCTTATCAGGAGATGGCCCTCAACTTGTATGAGGATTTAAAGGAGCTGGGAGAAGTTGACACAAAGAGAGAGATACTGTTTAAGGCTGCCCTTGGAAAAGAACTGTGTGTGGTAAAAGGAAGCACAAGTTTGGTTACAAGACTCCTAAATCTCAACAGGGTATATTTTTTGCATGTCTAAAGATTAACATTCATAATTATATCAGTTGTCTATTGCTATAGAATACAAGGCATTATTAATTTGGATGTGGTCTTTACAAAGTTACACAAATATGTAGTATACTTACTGACCACCTGAGTATATAGTAAAACATTATAAATGCATTTTAATAAAATATTAATGAATACAAACTGCAAGATATACTGTATAAATACAGTATATATACTTAGAAATAGAACTGTTTAATTATATGTTGTAAATATTGAAAAAGAGATATTAGAAATAAAGACATAAGAATCAATTGTGGTAAATGTGTAGTGTAGTTTCTTGTGAACCAGTATCACCCTTGACTGCTCCTTCTAATGTTTATCAGCTTGGGTCGATAATGGTCGCTTTTTCTTGGAAGATTTAATCAATTTCAGTCAAGACATGAGTTTAAAAATTTGAGAATGCAGGGAGTTCACTCAGTGCTGACACAGAAGCAACTAATTGAAATAGGCAGCTATCACCTTAAACAGGTATTTGATAGATGAAACCTGGAGGTATAGAAAATCTAGGACATACAGTACATTTCTGTAGAGAAAAAAATGGTTCTGGCTTTAAGTCCTCAAAAGATTGGCTAACTCTCCTGGTAGGAACTACTGCTCATTTACAGAAGTTAAAATTCATAGGCACTCTCGTGAAACCTCAGCTTCCTGTCACATGGAAATCCCATTGCAAGGCCTGGATAATGAAGCAGCTTTTCTGTATGTAGTTGATGTAGTCTCTAAGTAGCTCCTTTCTGACTATTGTGTGGCAAAATTAAAAGGTACTCTGAGAAGGAGAATTTGACATTTTGTATTTTTCTCTTCTTTGATAATGCCAGTTCCTACAATCTGGATTTCAAACACAAAAGTGTTCAAACATACTGAAAAAGCTACTGTATGTTTATGCCACAGAACACAATGTGGCAGCCCATGTTCAAAGCATTATTCCCAGCTAGAATTGTGATGGACATTCCATAAATCTAGCACTGAAACGGATGATGATGAAAACTCCAGTCCAAGATTTCTGGAAATCTGGAAATCTAAACATCTTAGATTTATTCTCTTCTCACTTAATGAACCTGGTTTTGCAAAACCCATATCCAGATGGAGTGCATAACTACTGTATGAGGGGGTTAGATGATACCAAGCCAGCAAAGCAGGCTACTTTTGAAAAGGTAGGAGACAACAATGAGGAAGATCTGTTGGAGTTGCAAAACATGCCTATAACTAATGAAGACCTTGCTGAATCAGACAAGCAAACTTGTGAGAGAGTATGGATGATGATTCTTCCAACCAAAAGGGTTCACAGTTACAGAGCAACAGCGTTTTGTGAACGTGCCTGTGCCATGTTTAATCTCATCCAGACACTCAACACTCACTCCGGCTGTTCTTCAAAAGTGAAACAGACTGTAAAAGATGCTTTATCATGCCATAAATTTAAAAGACAAAGCGAAAAGAAATTTTAAATAAAACGGTAAATTTAAAAGACAAAGTACAGTAGGCAACCCTTGACTCTTTAAAAAGAAACCCAATGAACTCTAGCCACTTACAGAGAAGCCTCAACCAGGAACTACTGGAATCATGAAGAAAAGCACTGCGACAACCATGGCAGGTTGTTTTTGCATTTTGGTGATGCAAAAAAAAAAAAAACCCAAATATAAAAAGGACAAGGTCCTGCGTTAGACTCTGTAGTAAGGGACAAAAGCAAAGTGAACCGAGGCAGACACTCTAATGGATGTTGTTAGTGATGCAAGGCAATCAAGAAAAACTCATCACTTTCTCAAGGTAAGATCATAAACAACATTGATACGTGAAGGTAAATTTGTATCCATACACTAAAATATTTTTAAAAATACTAAATGTTTAAAAATGTGATAGATTGGGGTGAAGATGTTTTTTTAAAAAATGTGTTGAATATAGTTTTCCATTAAAAATGGGTTAAATACTATTAAAGACGTTTAGAAATGCTAATAAAAATGGCTTTCAAATCAGTGTGCAGTATGTAAAAAAAAAGCTGTTATAAGGTATGTGTAAAGTACTTGAACTGTTCACATTTTTAAGGTTGCTACACATGAAACAATGCTACCCCACCTTCCAGTCCCTATCCTTACAATTATTCCAATTATTTCAATTATCACACATTGACTCCCATGTGTTAAGTTTAAAATTACTCACTATCCCCCTTAATCTTCCATCCACCTTTTTTTTTCCTATTTGGGGTCGTGGGGAGCCTAACCTGGCAAGTAACAGCCGCAGCACAAGAACGGGACTCCAGTTCATCGCAACACATTATGCTTATGAGGAAAAATTCCCCCAGTCGAAATCTTTTTGCTCTAAGTAGCTCCTTTCTACTACCTAACCCTATTGTATAGCAGGGACCCCCATGTACACTATCACTATATACAGTACTGTGTGCATATACACTGTATTGTAATAGGTACCGCTGCCCCCATGACATCCTGGGGAGACAACCTGGGACTAGAACAGTTGATCCCAGTGCCAGATGTTGCAGCCCCTGCTCAAGGGTAGGGGAGTTGGGCAGAAAGGGAGGGGCTGACAGCCCAGCGGCTCCTCTGTAGCCCCAAAGACTGTGCCTCCTACCGAGGGCTTTGAATAGCCCGACAGAACAGCTGCTTTTTCTAAATGTGAAATTCAGTTTTTTTTTTCTTGCAGGCATTAGATTAAGAAAACCATACAAATTCTGAGCTACCTGCCCATTCATGTACCCAGTACAAAAAAAAAGTACAAGACGTATGGATAAATAAACAACACTTTTATAATTGAACAGAAAACTTTATTACAGTCTTTTGATTCTTAGTAAACCTTCCATTGTAGAACACCTCAGCAATATATGCCATTTCATTTTGAATGTTGTATACACATATATAACTTAAGAACATTTAAAATTCATGTTTATTAATTCCCTTTTATCCTGGAAAAAGAAGACAGCTAGACTTTTTTTCCATAAAGTGGCTGCAACGAAATGTCACCGCTAGTACTCTGAAGACACATTTCAAATGAAGGAACTGGAAATGTAAATAAAAAAGACTGAATAAATAAATAAAAGTGATATCTTTGTGTATCACAAGTGACGAGTTTAAGTTTGGGAAACTACGGCACATTAATTACACCACACTTAAATTAGTCATACAAAAGCAGACACATTATTATTCATTTGTTGAGCAGATTCCCCTGTTCACTTTAAGATCTCTTCAGAAATTGTTTATGTTACCTTACAGGTTTATTTTTTAATAAATAATTTTGAAAAGCTTACTTTAATTTAATACAGTTTTCACTCTTCTCTTCTATTTTTACTTCATTTGACAGTGGTTTTGGGTGACTAGTTCCAAGGTAAACAACCAGATACAATAATCTGTCTCCTCTAAGAAACATGATGAAGCAACTCGCTCAACTTGTATTTCACAGTGTTTTAACCATGAACCACTAACTACTGTCAACTAAAATTTTAGAAGAAAGCAGACCAATGAAATACTAGCAAATTAAAATAAAGCTTTCTGTTGCTGAAGATCTTACTTTTCGAGAAGTATCATTGGAATACTCTGGAATCCAACATTAAACATGTCTGTATTTTAATATGGAAAGATCCTGAGCAATGCTTACAACTGAAGACACTGGGCCCCTTCTTAAGCGCAGAGCATTTTAAGTCTAGGAATTCAACACCTGTCAGTATTAACTATAAGTAAAGCCCTAAAGGCCTCCAACAACCTACCATGGCTGCTGGTTACCGGATTTGTGAGTACAGTGGTATATTATTGTTGTTTTTGTAGTGTCAGTTAATTTGACAAAACCACAGACTTAAATACAGTATGCATGAAATCCCCACAAACCACTTCAGCAACATCGCTAAGCATAACAAAGAACAAATGATAAAGAATTTTTTTTTTAGCTGGTGAAATTTTATAACAGTAGGGTACAAAACCTAAGTCATGAAATAACAAATCAATATGAATGTGGGGCTTTGAAAAGTAACAGTTGCTTTTCCAAGATTTGTTCTGATCAAAGCTTCTAGGTTTTGGAAGAATGAAATATTCTCTCAGGGTTCAAATATTTTTTAAAAATGCACGAGTAAATCAAACTTCAAGCAGATTTTCAAAGGTCATGGCCATGATTTGTTACATTTTATCAGATTCTTTGGGAAAAAAAACACTCTAAATGAAGCACACTCCCACACTGCTTTTTGAAAAATGGACAAGATACTCTCAGTATTCCAGTTTCCTAAACTAAATGTTAAACAGATTACCATACATCTATCACAAAAGGAGGTAAAATGAAGTCATTACACAGGCAATCTGCCATGAGAAAAACATCAACAATGAGTGTTACTTATTAATTCCAGTCCCAAAAGAAACATTTATTTCAGCCCATTTATAAAAGGAAGTCTAGCTGCCCCACAATTCCATATTTAATTAAGGACTTCTGCAAATTATACCAAGCAGCTTTTTATATTTTTGCATGTTAAAAGCTCCTGATCAGTTGTCCAATGATTGTTAAAACAATATCTGATAAAAATGTTTGTGAAAACAAAGAGACTTAATTGCTTGCACAGGATAATTTTGGTCTGTGAAATCCCAGATATTTGTTAAGAAGGAACACAGCACTTGATGGCGATATATTGAGTTTTATTGTTAGAAAGTCTTGGATTCAGGTTAACATAAACTTTCAGATGAAGGTTGTGAACTTATTGAGAGAGCAGGCACATTGGCTTCAGAGTTTGGAATTGAACAGTTAACAGAATTGCACTTAACTTTCAAAGTTCTGTTAAAATAGATTTTTTCAGGTGAGACTGCAGGTGTCTTGCTTTTACACTGAGGACTGTTTAGATCTTTCTTCACCTTCTCATGGGTAATGAAAGTAGTTTCTGACTGTTCAAGACCACCAGACATCTTTTCATTGAGATCAATTTTCTCCAACTCCCAGCTTTCTGTGTTTTGACCACTGATTTTGATTCTATCTGGGCTTCCTGTGTCACTGCCCTGCACTTTCCAGTTTTGTGTTTCACCACACTGAGAAGCTGCGGCTCCACTTTGTGTCTTAGTGGAATCTACAATTCTGTCAATTACTGGGTTGGTGCTGTCAGAAAGAGTTCTCAGGGCGTCCTCTGCACACCTAGAGCTCTGAGTTTCTGAAGCCTGATGTTCACAGGGTTGCTGGTGGAGCTGGTGGACTGAATGTACACAGTAGTTTCTCAGGTGATAGCTATGAGATGCATGTCTCTTTGCTCTCCCTTGTGAACAAGAGTGGTAGTGAGGGTGGGCATGATGAACATAATGCACGTGACATTCCATAGAAGCATGCATTTTATCCAGGGGAGACATTGGACTTTGAACTTTTAATGAATTTGCAGCAGAAGAAATGCACTGGGCACAAAAGGCATCTCCAATTTGTGAATGAGAATGAGGGCTCCATTGCATGCCTACACATTGGTGTGGGTCTCTTATATTACAGTTTGTATTATGTGTAGTATAATGGCATACATGGGCCTGGTCTAAAGGAGTCTTAGGTCCCTTCTCAGGAGCTCCACTTTTTTCAGCCTCTGCTTTGTTACTGGGTATGTGCATACAGTTATGAGGGGGTCTTCCATTGTGTAGTCTGGAGCTCATTTTTGCTTCTTCCGATGGTGCCTTCTCAACGGTCCCACTGCTGGACGCTAAAGGCTCTAGTTCATAGTGCTCATGTTCAACCTCAGTATTTCTGGCATCCAGTTGATACTTACTTATTTGGCACAACTTACTTTGACTTCTGGTGGCAGGAGCTGCTGAAGATCTTTTGGAAAGTGCTTGGCACTGTAACTTTTTGGGCAGGGGAATCTGACCACAGGTACCTTGCGGTCCCAAACATCTGCACATACACTGGAAGAAAAAAGTGGCAAAAGCCCAGCTGATGCACATGATGAGCATCATGAAGGTCCCCAGCTGAGTGTAGGCCAGGACGGTGGATGGCATCATCATTGCCCCAGCAACAAATGTTGTCAGAGCAGCCATGGCAATAGCAGATCCCATCCGGCTCAAGGAGAAAACCACCTTGCCCTCTCTGTCTGGCTCTGGTGCGAGGCGATAAGCCACCCCATAATGGACAGCAAAATCCACTGACAGGCCTACAGCAACAGAAATGGTCACCGACTCCAATACATTGAGCTCCCATCCAAGAAGCACTAACGAACCTACTGTGACAAATATTGTTCCAGCAATAGATAAAATGGCATAAAGACTTATTATAATGTTCCATGTTGTAAGCAGCATTACACTGAAAGCAACTGCCACAGACAGTCCCATAGCAATTAGAGTGCCATCTGATAAACTGTCCTGCAAGTCATAGAACTCCAGGTTGCTCACAAACCACCCAGAGCTCAGGCCTTCAGGGGCAGTCTGGAGTTCCTCCTTGATCCAGCTATCTACCTCCCGGTAGAACTGATGCATCTTTTCATAAGCCAATGTGAAAAGATAAGTGCTCTGAAACTCCAGTACAACACCCCTGATTGTATCATTGATATCAAACCTGGGTCCCGGAGTCTTGCTATCTAAATGATACCCAGTGCTTCTTTCAAGTTCCATGATTGCTCTCTTTATACAAAGCTCAAAGACTTCCTGCTTGTAGGGGAATGTGGACTGGCTGCAGCATGGGTACACTGTTGCCTCATCGCAGTCTTGATTGTCCATCCACTGCTTAAATGTCTCAATGAAACAGCTTGTGAAGTCCTGCTCGTCTGTTTGGTAAAAGAAGCTCTGGTTTCGCAGCTTTTGGCAGAAATTTAAAATCCAAACCTGCGATGCTGGGCTGGCAATATTAAAGTGGCTATCCAGTGTTAGTTTTCCTTTGTTTTTAGGATTAAGTGGATCTCCATTGTCTTCTGGAATGATCCCCCAGATAATTGTAATGGGCATGTGGAGTTCTTCTCCATGGTGGACTCGTTCAAACATGAAGAGCTTCTTGTATTCTGCGTCATAACGTTCAAAAGGATGGGAAGACCTAAAGACCTGGAACTCGGACAGCTCAAGAGAAGGCAACTTCATTTTGGGGTTTACACAAACAACGTAAGCCCCACCTACTGTGATGGCAAGGAACCAAAACAGCCAAATGTAGCGGAACTTGATTACAATACAAGGGAGAACTTTCTCAAAGAATATCCTTGAGGCTTCAGACACTGTGAAGAGGAACTTATTAATCTTTTGGCACAGCAAAGTCCAAAAGCTTTTGGTGTTGTACACCCTCTGCTGGGGAGTCTTGTAGCATGTAAAAATGTTGAGCAGGTATCGTTCATGCAAAACAACAACTGCTGGCAACCAGGTTACCATTAAAATATAATTGACTAGTATAGCAGTGCCGGCATACACACCAAAGCACCGGATTGCTGTTATGTTACTGACATAATTAGCATAGAAGGCAGCTGCTGTGGTGAAACTAGTAACAAACATAGAGAGGGCAGCATGCTGCAAGGTAATCCCCACTGTCTCTGACAACTCAGAGTTGGGCTTGTCAAATTTAGTGTAGTTCCAAACATCACACAGGACAAAGGCATCATCTGCTCCAATGCCAACAAGAATGATAAGTGCCGTGAGGTTCATAAAAGGGAAAAATTCGAAGCTAAACACTATGCGATATAGGAAGTAAGAGACGATCAAGGAGCTTATGATTGCAAACATAGTCATCAAGGTGATAAAGACTGACTTAGTGTACACACACATGACCAAAAGGACAATCACAATTGCAATGGCAGGATACACAGTATCCGTTAAAAGGTAATCTTGGAACAAATTATGCTTGATTCCAAACTCGATCCCAGTTATGGTTGTGATGCCATCAGAACAGTTCCAGTTTTCAAAATTGTCAAGGTAAATGTTCATCATGGTTTCTCCCTTTTCAGTTGGGGAAAACAACATGCTATATTTTAAAGCTGGCATAACGTAATCTGTAGTTTTTGGACTCAGAAAGTCCTTATCCACTAGAAAGTGAAGAATCTGATAAACCGCATTGTATTTTGTGCACTTCCGAGGCACATTAGAACACTTCAACTGGTCTTTTCTTCGAGCTGTCATATCCCAGCAGTCTGGTCCCAGTGTGCCATTGTAGTAGTATTTGGAACAAGAGCGGAGTATTTTTAGGGTATGAGAAACATCACGGTCTGTAATTTTCTGACATGAGGATCTGTTGTTTAAGATGGCAATATAGTTGCCCAGAGTCCAGCTTGGGCAGCATGAGGCATGAGAGGTGCGCTGGCACAAATCCCAGTACTGTGGATGTGATCGAACCTGTGTTAGAAAGCAGAACAAGAGTTAAGAACTACAAAATTGCAACAAGAAAAAGGGAACAGAAAGTTTTCCCACACCTGTGGGAATCCTTTTGCCTTTTGAAATATTTCTGGGGAGGATTGTAGTACTTTTTGATGCAGTAAGGCCAAAACCTAAACTACCAAAAAGGTATGGGTCAGCCAAGATGGAGAACTAATTTCATGAGGCACACTTTATCCCTACTTATGTATGTCTCGGTTTCCATATCAGATATAGCTCCAGTCTCTGGGTGGAGACCTGGTCTTTTGGGAAGACCAGACCTCTCTGTGGATGAGAGTGGAGTTTGATAAGATGTTGCTGATTTCTGGAGCTGTGGCTGCTATAAGCTTTTTGAATGCCAGAGAAGGAACAAGATTTTGTGAAAATGACACCTAAAGGGAGTTTTTAGAGTTGTTAGGATAATGTAAATATCTGGGTCAAAGTCACATGTAAATAAAGCACCTTAGCACATTTTTGAAACTCCTCATTTATATAGTCCTACTTTCTGAGCATGGGTGCACACCTGCAGTAAGTAATACAAAAAAACTACTATAGCAATTTGTGGATGCTCCTGAAGGAGGTGTGTATGTTCATGAAAAACCGTAAAACAATAACTGCTGAGTCATTTTAGAAGAATCAAATCCCAGTCTTCAGGGGATGGAGGATCTTGTGCGTTTCTTGATCGGTAAGTGGGCATTTAACACCTTCATTTTCAGACATTTAATTCATGTGCAATTCAGTGGATAATTAGTTAATTCTACAAAAACCCAGGAGCTCTTAATAAAAAGAGTTATAAATGAGAAAAGACCATTTGGTCCATTTTGCCTATGGAATTTGTACTGACTTCAACAACATGGCTAGGTAACTTGTTCTTGGGAGCTTGTTCAACCTTCTGTGATTCTCTTGTCCTTATTTATGAAAGTCTTATGTCCTTATTTATCCTTTATGAAGACCTAATTTTTAAATGCATAGACTATTCATAAAACATGAGGTCTTAATAGTAGAATTCTGTCAACCAATAATTTAAATGTTGTGCTTTTCAATATCTATCCTAACATTTCAGATTCCCAAGTCTTTTTCATATATAGCCTCTCAGCGTTTCCCATTTTGTAGCTATAGTTTATGT
This sequence comes from Atractosteus spatula, assembly GCF_055471065.1. NCBI lineage: Eukaryota > Metazoa > Chordata > Actinopteri > Semionotiformes > Lepisosteidae > Atractosteus > Atractosteus spatula. The sequence goes on from NC_142707.1 coordinate 36,446,099, forward strand.
TTCTGCTACCCTTATACTCTGTACTTGCCTAAACATTTTTTCAAAGCGTATAATCAGTCTTGAAATTTATCTGAAACTCCTACTGTGTTTGCCAGTTCTCCTATATTGCTCTGCAAAGTACAGTACACCAGAGTTTAGAGATCATTAAACAATTTGAAAAGTACTGGTCCTAGCACAGATCCCTGTGGTAATCTGCTAATTACCTCATTGACCTTTTATCTATACTTTATGAATACCTTTTTGAAAATTCAATTTGAAAATTGGTTGGTGCTTGTTTGAGGAACTCCACAAAGCTAGTTAAGCAAGACCTAACTTTTCTAAATTAATGTAGATTATCCCCTAGGATTATATGTTTGTATAGTTGATCCTCTAGTTTAGTTCCAATTATTGGTTCAACTCTCTTACATGTAACATAAATCAGACATACTAGTTCAAAATTACACAGTTCGGTTTTGTCACCCTTTTTATGGATGGGCAATATATAAGCAATCCTCCATTGCATGGGTACTATCCCCATCTCAACTGATTGTTGGAAGAGTAGTTTCAGTATGTGATTTGTTGTACTGTATCTCTTGTTTCATTAAGTACAAATAGTGGAATACCATCAGAGATTTGTTAAACCTAAGTGCTTCTGGTACACAAAATACTGTACTTCTTCTATGTTACTAATAATAATATATAATGTGTTCCTTCTGCTGCCTCGGCATTATTTTGCTTTCTTTCTTCGTAAACACCTGCATTAAACTGTCATTTATATATCCACATTTACATACTGCAATACTACTTTCCCTTTCACTGTCTAGATCACTGATGTTCACTCCTGGTCCTGGAGGGCCACAGTCCACCAGGTTCTATAGTTAACTTAAAGTCCTCAATGAATACAGACCAGGGTGAAATGAAAATGAAAAAACAGTGAACTTCCAGGATGAGGACTGAATATCGGTGTTTACCATTATTATCCTGGATACATTGCACCTCAGCCATTACTATTTGTGCTGTTATAAAATAGTGAAAGAGTCTTTTATTATTTGTCTTTTAAAAATATTTTAGTTTTCCCTACAATTTGGGAATATATGTTGGAGTACAAGTCCATTGCACAGGAATTTTAATATTTTAAAGAGGAGACCTTAAAAACATTGAAATAATTGATTCCAGGATAACACACAGCATTCCAACCATTAAAGTGAACACAATCCAGAGAAATTATTGAACACTATCATATCCAAGAAGTCAGAGAGAGAAGACTTTAAACAAAACATTTAAAGAGGTAAACTTACTCGTGCATTATCTAGATTGCACATTGATTTAATTGCTTGAATGCTCCACAAACTCTTTCCTTCAGCAGACGTGAAGACCAGTCTGGAGTACTGATCACCTGTTGGACACAAGCACAATATTTTAAGTTGTCTCTTACTGTGCATTTGTTGAAGAAGTAAAATCCAAAAGCCACTATATAAATACTAGGAAAAATTAAACGGAAACCACATGATACTCTCAACAGATCATGCATCACACATGCAAATGTTGTAGGAGAGTACAAGAGATCTGCAAATCTTACAGCGAGGAGTCAATGAAAGTCAAGACTTTAAAAGCATTTAAATATGCTTTGGAATGCCACTATAACAAACTATCTAACAAATCATCTTCTTACTGCTATCATAAGAAAGTGACACACAGTATAGTGTATGAATCTGGTGTCAAAAAGTACTACTTTTTAATATAAAATCTCTGAAATGAGGCACACTCAATTGTCTCACAATTGCAACAAGCACTCCATGACTTCTACTCATTTTTTTCATTACAACCTTCTCTATTGGGAGGTTTAATACAGAGAAATATAACCTATACAATAAATCCCATCCTCATAAGTTACCTTGTTTTCAAGTGCTATTTTTGTATGCAGAAAAGCAGAATACAAAGTATTATATCCATTACAGTGCATAACATTAGAGTTATTTTAGTGTGCAGTTTTCTAACATGATAATCTAATGTATGATCAGCAAATCTGGCATTCTGATTTACCTACCAGGTACATCACAGAAGAAGCTGTCCTTGCTGAAATCCCATTCTGCTTGTCTTTTATCTCTTTCATAATGATCATCTGACCACCTGTCTTCTTGGTGACTACAAGTTCAGAGACAGGAAAAAAAAGCCATTATATTAAATTTTGACAGTATACATCAATACATTCAATTAGATTTATATTTTCCTTATCGTGAGAAACATGTAAACTGTTCTGTATTAATGAAGATAAAAATGGATGGGAAATTAGATAACAATTGATAATCTACACCCCAAAACAAGAGTGAAATAGAGACTGCTGTGAAAAAGTTTTACCCATTGTTCTAATGTTTTATTTACAGTTTTTCCTTCTTCACACACAAAAAAACAAAGATATGTTAATTACCTAATAGAAACATTTTGTTTAAGCTAACATATCCTGACAGATCTGTATTTTATTATAAAAAATGTAGCTATCCAGCTTGATGACTATAAACCTAGGACAACAAGTCAATTAGATTTGATTCAGACGTGAATCATTAGTGACTATAACACTTAATTTATACACTGCTTTAAAAATATGAACCACTTTACACAATACGAGTTAAGAATTGCTAAATCACAAGCTGGGTTTCCTCTCACTTAAAATAAGTTCTATTAATAGCCATCAAAGCTGTCATAATAGTAGAAAATACATACAATGCCTTCAGAAAGTATTCAACCACCTTGGATTGTTTTTACAATTTGTTAAATTGTACACTCAAAGAGGAATACAGTACATATACAGCATATGGAATTTTGTCTACAAATATCCCTCTATAAGGGCATGGAACAATGGAACAAAAGTTCTGGAAATGTTTAATATCTAATATAAAATAAAATTTTAAAATGTTGATTTGACAAGTATTCATCCCCTTTGCTATGACACTCTGAGCCAAGAGTCTGGCTGTGGTCACTTCTATTGGCCAACAGGATTTCAGCAGAAATACAACTGTCAATCCCTCGGTTTACCAGTGCAACTCCAAAACTCTAGCATGAAGACCAAAGAACTGTCTGTACAACCCAAAATAGAATTTTGAGAGGGCACAAATGTGGCGAGGTGTATAAAAAACATATCTAGGGTGTTGAAAGTTTCCAGGAACACTTCTAGGTGCAGCATTAGGAAATGGAAAGAATAAAGAAGCACCCAACCTCTTCCTAAAGCAGGTAATCCACCAAAATTGAGCATCTGGGCAAGTATGATCTTGGTCAGAGATGTGACAAAGAACACAATGACCACCCTGAGACCTACAGAGCTCCATGGCTAAGATCAGACAACCTGTCCAAAGATGTGCACCACCACACAGATTCAGACTCCATAGGAGGTTGGCTAGATGGAAGCTATCAGCAAGTCTGGAGTTTGTAAAAAAGCAGATACTGAGGCAAAAGATTCTCTAATTTAAGTAATTCTAAATGTGGTCTGAAGAAACACAAATTGATTTTTTTGGCCTTTGAAACTGAAATAACTATACCTGGAGCAAACTGAACAAAGCTCATCACCTGTGTAACTTCATTAAGCATGTGGTAGAAGAATCATCTTAAGTGGATGCTTTTCAGTGACAGGAACCGGGGCTCTTGTCAGGATAGAGGGGAAAATGAATGAAGCCAAATACAGGCAAATCACTGAGGAGAACCTGCTTCAGACAGCAAAAGACATAACCCTGGGGCAGAGATTCAAATTCCAGGACAAAACAACAGCACTGCAGTAGTTACAGAACAAGAAGACAAGTGTCCTTGAGTGGCCCAGCCAAAGTCCTGTCTTGAATCCATTAAGAACCTGTGCAAGGCCAAAGAAACCATCATACTGTACTTGACAGAGCTTGAGCAAGTCTGCAAGGAAGAAAGGGCGAACATCACCAAACCCAGATGTACAAAGCTTATACAGAGATACCCAAGAAGGCTAAAATAATTATTTGCTCCAAAATGAGATCCTACAAAGTTTTGACTCGGGGGATGAATACTTCAGTAAGCAGGATATTTTCATTTTTAATATTTCATTATTTTAAAAATATTTGTTACGTACAGTATGTTGTGTGAGTCAAGGGGAAAATTTCTCAACCAACCAGTAAAAATTCCGGTCATAACAAAAATATATGTATCCGTGGGGGTGGGTGGGTGAATACTTTATAAATGTACTGTATATAAATCAAAATCATAAATGTACTGTATATAAATCATAATGGTAAACACCATACCCATGGCAAATTTATGGAAAAGGTTAAGGATGTAAATGTGTGTATTATGCCACACTTTATAGGAACAGTTCAACCACACAATGTCAACATCTAGTACACACACGAATTACCTTTTTGCCTGCTCATCTGCGTACTTGAAAGGATAGTTTGCAAGAGTTGCTTTGTACCCTGTGTTTTTCACCATGTTGTTCCATGTAACTAACCGCTGGCCAATTTCCGTCCCCCTTGGTTCAAAACCCTGCAGTTAAGAAATTAAGACAGGAACAGAATGTTTAATGTCACTTTCTAAATAAAACAACCCAAATAAAATATTTTTTTAAAAAACTTGACTAGCTTATCTATTAATTTAAATGTGGGCTCATGATTTAAACAATTTAAGAAAAGCATCTTTTTTTTTTGTAGATGTATTCATGTTGCCCTGTGAACATATATATAGTCAGATGCATAAACAAAGATTAAGGAACTAATGGAGTTGTACAGTAGGGGTATACCCATATACAATGTGAAATCTTTAAATCCAAGTATTGAGCATCTCCAAATACTATAAAAACATGTTCATTTGAAGACCTCTCTTTCAAATCCTCAGTTAGTAGTGATTTTTGACATCTTCCACTTTCACAGCCCAATCCTATATTCCAAGAGGTCAGCAGCTCTGCCACAAAGACAGACCTCTTTCCTGTTTTTCAATTGTGAACAGCTGCTGTTCCCATGGGGCAGCCACTTTGCCGCAGAGCTTTAACAGCAGGAGGGAGAACAGAAACAGAAACTAAATGATGCAAAGATGATCTTAAGAAAAAAAGACACATATTCAGTGTGTACATGTTTCTTGCCATTGAAGGTTCTCAATATTTAAGATGACGTGACAATTTATAGCATGAACCACAAGAGAATCCTCTCCAAAATCTGTAGTTAAGGACTGATAAGTCTTGAGATGTTGCAAAACATTTGTATAAATTACCAATTACTGAAATCATTCTACTTGGCACTTTTATTGCTAAAATTGGAAATTATTTTATGAAATCTTATCTATGAAATTTTCTGTACTGCTTTTCGTTTACATACAAGACATTAATTGTGAATTACAACTCACCAACAAAGGATCTGAGAAGTCTGGCAGGTCTGGCACTAAAATCCCCACAAGTGCACAAACCACGATAAGCACAGTACACACTCCCAGCACAACAACAGGCCAGTCAGCTATCAGTGCTGCATAACTACAAAGACCAAGAATGAACAACATTAGAATATGAAGAGCAAAACCTCTTACGGAGGCCTGAATTCTCCTTGCAGGAAAATATCATAACAAATGCTTAAATACAAAGACTGCTGATTTACCCCAGGGAAAATCACTGTTATTATGTGCAGGTCATTTTAACTGATTTTCAAATGTAAAAATATAAATAATATAAATAATAATCTAATAAAGATTAGAAGCAGTCCTATTGTCTTCAAAATTAGGCAGAATCTCAATAATCAAGACTTTTTTCCCCCAACAGAAAACATTCTTAAGTCGCTCTTTTCAATGAAAACATTTGTGATGAGAAATTAAAACATCCAGATTTTCTGTTTTCAAACCAGGGAAGGCTTTGGTTGATGTTGAATATCATACTTAAGTGAACTCAGGCAGGGGTTTATGTTACTGCAGGAAAATCATAAAAGAAAAAAAAATCTGGGATAAAACACGGCAAAGATTGGATGCATTTGTGAGGAAAACCGACACTTACAAAACCCAGATGCTTTATCCAGACCAAAATGAAATGCCAGTGGTTTCACAAATATGAAATTTGAACTTTGTACGTACTGGCCTCTGGCCTTCTTTATAAGTCATTTGTAACTTACACAGTACACAAAAGTTGCAAGGTTTTTTTATTATACATGAGTTCTTTATTGCATCTTTTTTCATGCAAGTAAACAGACAAAGGATTATTAGATTTTGGCAGCACACTATGTAATCCATAGTGATCATATCTGGAAATCTGGTCACCTTACTCCTTCTAGGCAAAGCAATACTTAGAAATTTAAATGTATTTTGTCTAGTCATCTGTAACGTTTTCATGTATTTGTAAGTCTAACTGTAGCATACCTTTGATAAGATTCTATATTTAAATGTTATGGTTATTGTAATTAAATCTAATGCTTGGCTCCTGTAAGCTCCTTTAAGCACACAAATCAAAATCTTAGTTATGATGAAGAAAGACTAAGTGAGAATGATAACAAATGGTCCTATTAGACAGGATCTTAATGGGATATTATTTATAACTTCTAAAACTAAATGAACACAACTTAACAGATCCTAAAAACATGCCAAAATGTGTAATATCAATAAAAAAACAGCCTGCAGCTCCCTTATTTATTTCATAATCCAGGAAAACCTTTCACAGCCAATTGTTGTGAAGCAGGCTATGCCTTTTCTGTGGAAAAAGAGTAAAACTAGTGAACTACAGTGCAATTTGTCTTTGGTTCTAAAATGGGCTATGATATAACCCGTTTGGTATATAGAAAAAGAGTTCAATTTCTGCAAGACTTCAACGGAAAACGATTCACCATCTGAGAGAAAGCATTCTAAGCTTTAAATCTAAATACACATTTAGACAAAAATGTTTGCTTTCATATAAAGCAAGTGAATTTCTGGGATGATAAACTTCGAATTGGTGTTTTATTTTAACTTGACGGTATATTTGGTCAGATCCATTATAATGAAGTCATAATCAATGTTTTAACATACGTGTTATGAATCCTCTGATTTTTAGGTGACCAAATAAATGATAAAACTGTGTACTGTAATTACAGATAGATGCTTAGGGAAGTATGCAGAGACTTTATATTATTTTAATACAGTGGATATAAAAAGTCTAAACACCCTTATTGAAATTGCAGGTTTTTGTGACGTAAAGCCAGAAATCAAGATAAACCATTTTTCCTAATAATAATCTGTTTTTCTCCTGAATTTTGTTGGCTGCAAGGTCGCATTAAAGATGGAAAAATGTCTGACATGATTTATCTTGATTTCTGGCTTTACATCACAAAAACCTGCAATTTCAATAAGGGTCTGTAGACTTTTTATATCCACTGTTTATATACTGCATAAAAATTGCTTATCGTGAACAAATTACTTCAGTACTGGTAACTGATGTATCATGTTAATTGCATTTTCTAAAAGACTTTAAGGGTGAATTGAAAAGAATAAAATGCAAAATTCAAAGAGGTATAATGCACACTGAACAAGGCAAGATGACACCTCAGTAAATTGCTGCATCTTTTCCTAGTATGTGAAGAGATCCAAGGTGACCAAACCCCTCCCATCCAGAATTCAGAGGGGGTTGCCCTTGCCCTTAGTAATATGTATCCTTGGATACACCTTGCTAACCCATGCTTAACAAAGTATAAACAAAATACCCGAACAAAAAACATGGCGTGGACTGGCACTCGTGGACTGGTCTGAGTTGTGCCAAACTTGGACACAAATGGACCATAACAATGATAATTAAAACACAAAACAAAGCTATGTTTTTCAAACATTGCGATTTTTCTTTTTCAAACCCAGAACTGAAATTAGCTTTATTGCGAGTGTGCAGCTTTCAGAAAAAGGCATCTTTTTAAAGGAGAAAACAAAACAATGCTGATTGACTTCCACTGCGTACAAAGTACTGGAACATTCATTGTAGATTTTAAAACTAATCACCAGGTCCTTCCAATCACTCAAATCTATCTGGAAGCATGTCACAGCAAATACATTTCACGTGGAGGAGAAGGGCTTTGAGTTAAATGAATACTTTCATGTCGGCTCTCCTCAAGGTAGTGCTGTGACTCATTAGCGAGGAATGAGTGTTCTACTGAGTTCCGATAAACTGTCTGAGAAAAGTATCTGTTCAAATAAAAAAAACTACAGATTTTGGCAGGACTTACCTTTTAGGGAATCGGAAAGGTCTTGCAGGGCTGGAAAACAAAGAAAGAAAATCGGGTTTAGATTTAAAAACATCCAAGGCAAACTTGAATTAAAAACAGATTTGACTCTGCTTCTCTGCAAAAACATATGGCTGTCTCAAAATGAAAGGAGAGCCATATGCTATTCGCAGATTACGTAGAGTGCATGTAAAATAATTTGCTATGCCATCTAACAAGCAAATGCTTCACTCCCAGTTTTAAGCGAACATTAAATACATATAATTCAAGGGGTTCTGCGAGTCCCATACAGATTAGTATTTTTCAGGGGACCAAAAGAAAACAGCACACTAAATCTCTGATGGATTAATACTTTCAAAGAAACTTTTCCTTTGATATTATGACATAGGTAGAGAAAGCTGGAGAATTTCTAATGAGGTGACAAAATAACAGCTGTGTAACTAGAGTTATACTTTAATCAGAAAATGTCTATTGTCATGATTGACTTGGCTGGACACTGCATTTTCTGACCAGTCAACCAGTCACACCGGATGATAATGTGATTTTTAAGTGAAAATAACTCTTATGAAGGCATCTTTGGAGTTTAATACTTAAACATGCAAACTTTCAATGAATCATCTGCAGTTTCACAAACTGAGTAATAAAAACCTGTCGACCGCAAACATTATTCCAAAACAAGGAGATGACAGCAATGAAAAAGTTTCCAGCATGGGAATGGAAATGATTTTTTACAGACCAAGCTTGTGAATTCTTATCTTATTCTGAGAGACTTGATTTTAAGAGTTTTTAAGTATTAATCATGGGAGTGCACTGACACAAAAATTACTTTAGTACTACCTGGCCAGCCTTTTACTTTGATAAATCTCCCTGCAGAAATAAGGTCAAGCTAGGGCAACAAATGTTAGCTTGTTTTTAATGTACTGTAACTATTAGCAACACTACAAGCATCCAATACAGTGTCTCTTTTATCTATTATACTAACATGAGAAAATAACAGTTTTGTAATCCAGCATCTTCAGAAATTTGATTAATTTCAAATTTATTAAGTATGGTAAATATTGTTGTCTGAACTAAGCTAACCTGACTATAGTATCTCTTGTAAGCTTATTAAGTGTGTTGAATGTTGACTGTGTGGAATGTTGAATCATCCCAGCACACAGTAATTAAGATTCCAATTAATTTCCAATTAAGATGGAGCTCCATGAGAGAGAAGAGAAAAACCTCCCACATTCATAACATCTTAGTCAGCTCTATACAGTTACCTGGTCAGACTAATTAACCAAAGCAAAGGACAAATAATTTCATAGCTCTTTATAGCATATATAAACATATCCTTGGTTAAATTGTTTCTATGCCTTTCCTTGTACTGTATTTATTTATCCCTCTGTGAAAGATGTAATTTTTTCCAAACAATAAGCAATATACTGTACATGAACACTTAAAAGTACCGGCAATTTGCTACAAATTTGTCTACAAATGTCATTGCCAAAATAGTGCTGCTGAGCTACTGAGCATAATCTATTTCAATGCACCTTTGTTTGCTCTCGGTTTGCCACTTGGACAATCAAGTTGATGTTTTACTAGCCCACTGGACTGCTGCACTGACAAAATACTGCTCTGACTGCTCTTACTTTTACAGTCATAAAATACTCTAAAAAACTTTAGTCTAAGAGCTATGATTTAGTATACCGTGGTCAATATTAGGAACATGAGAGTAAGATATGAGTCCCATACTGATATTTAAGCAAACATGTGGGAAATCTAAATATAAACACAGTTTATATCCTGATCATCAAACTTTCTTTCATACTGCAGCTTACAAAACAATACAGATATGCATCAGTAAACGTGTATACTAGGTGAATTTGTCCATATACTGTACATATGCATCTAAAACATATGACCAAAAATCACAGAAGCATCTGAAAGCCTCACACAACCACTCATAAATTCATGTAAAACTTATATCACGTTCAAATTTACACAGGCCGAATATGCTAAATGCATGTCAATACATACAAATGATTTTTTGTATAAAGAAGTAATAAGCATAACAATATTTGAAATGGCATTCACAAAAACCTGGCATGTCCAATTTGAGTGAATATTTGAACAAACTAAAACCAGCTGTAAACATTCAAGATCCTTCTTAAAAAAGAAATTACTGAGAAGCACGAGTGGTTTATGTGAACATGGGGGTACTGTACATGTCAGGCCATTCAACAGCTGAAGCTGAGCCAAAAGTGGGCCATGGAGCATGAAAATAATCCTAAACAAACAATCAGATCTACAAAAGAATGACTGAAGAAGAAGAATTTTTGCATTTTAGATTGATCAAGTCAAATTCCAGACCAAAATCCCATTGAAATGTTATGGCTGGAACTGAAGCAAGCTTTTCATGTGAGGAAACCCTCAAATTTAAGATTTTCAGTAAGGAAGAAGGGGTCAGAATTCATAAATACCCTGGCATGAAGCATTTCTGTAAGGAAGAGAGGGAGAATTTTTTAGTTTTTCTCTCTCGCTTCCTTGGCTATGGAGACTTGATTGCTGCATGAAATAACGTTCACATTATATTTTCTACATGAATGGGATGTACAACAAAAACATTTGGATATCATCTTGAGGTGGGGGTCTCTTGGAACAGGTTGGAAAGTAAAGACTGAGTGAATTTCTTAGTAGTGCATTGCAGGACAAAGTGGGACAACAACCAGATGATATTAAGAGGAAAAACCACATCAAGAATATTGAAATTCTATATGGATGCATAAGTCTTCTCTCTTCAGAAATGTGATATGGGAAAAAAGGATTGAAACTATACTCTCTTTGTACTTAAAAGACACTGGCAGAGCTCTAGGCATGGGATTTAGGGATGGAATCTCTTTGGATGAGGACAGACTCCCTCTCTCTCATCTTAAGATTCCCCTCTTGGAGGGCCAACTTGATGTCCTGACTTCTGCTTTGCTGCAACTGGAAGAACTGGCCAAAATTCATAAAAGCCGACGTGAAAGACAGTTAGGAAATGTCTAGTTGAAGTCACTGATGTTTAAGGAGGTGCCACGAGTTACTGTATCTTAGGGCTTGCAAACTTATTAACATCAAAGGTATTTACTGTTGGACCATTTTTTTAGCTGAATAATCCAAATAAATGTATTTATGTTCTACGTTTTATCAGGTAATCTTTGTCTTTTATTAAAATTTCTGTGAGGATCTAATTACTTTAGGTCTCCTATATAGTGTACAGTACAACAATGTAGACCAACTTAGGTAATGTAGGTACTGTATTCAAAACCTTTTTCTTGTATGATATTTATATATTGGCAGTGTTTTCACTTTCTTATGTTTCTGTCATGTCCCACCACTGAAGGTTGTATAAGCAGCAGTCTATGAGGTGTAAGATGAACTTATGCAGTAGGTGAGAAAGAGACACAACAGGGAAACTCGGGCAGTGTGCTGACAAGGGAGCATACATGTAGGCATGGTTGTGTTTGGGAACTGTCAGGCAAGTAAAATATGTAGAACACTGTCCATGGGTGTGGTCCAAGAGTCCAGAGTTGGCAGCCAGGCAACAGATAGACAAGCAAAAGTACAGGGAAATGCAGTCCAGAGAAGTAAACTGAAAATGCAGCACCGTTCAAAGCCGGGTAATTACAGTACAGGACTACCTATAGATTATGACAAGGAATTAATCACTTTTTAAATAATCAAAATAATCAACCAAACATAGCACCCAACAATAAAGAAAGCATTTGAGCCTGTTATAAACTCATAATAGAATGTTTTAGCTATTCAGATCCAATTAGCAAAATGCCAACAGGTCACTTAATATAAGAATGACATGTAATTATTGCCTGCACTCTGTCAAAATCACTGACAAATTGTCAAATATTTATTATAAATTATGAATTATTTTTACACAGTGTGCTAAAAAAAAATTATCTTTGACAAAATAAAAGTATCAAAAAAGTAAGATGTTAAGTTGTGTAAAAGTGTTTTCTTAACATGATCCTCTAATAGGAGATCAAAAATGTAATTAACTGGATATGCATAAATATTTACAGAGCTTCAGAAAAAAATATCTATTTTTGGAAATATGCTACCAGAATAATAAACTACTTGAAATTTGGTAGTAAATGCTTGTGGTGTCATTTTGATTAATGGAAAATTTATATACTCAAAAGTCTTTGCTGCAAAAGTACCTCATTAGTGAGAGAGTCAGCTGGACCCAGATGAAATAAGATGGCCCACTGAGTGCCATGTGAGGTGAGAATCAAGAAAGAAAATCTTATAATTGTATATACAGAACCTTTGAGAAGTGAACAAAGAGCCATCAAGATGTTGGAGGCTAAATTTCTTCAAGTGGACTCACTAGCTGATGAGTCAAGTCCTCTAAACACTGATGGAAGATAGGTTTGTGCAGGAGTGCCTAGTTGATACAGAACTTCACATGTAGGAATCGTGCAAAGGGCTACACTAATCAAGTCCTGGGACTACACTTCCTGCCTATCCTACATACTGTATTACGAAGTGACCTTCCCATGCTGTGTATAACAGTGGCTTCCTTGAAAGATAGGAACGGGACATTTATATCATGGATGCTCCGTTCAACATTTCTTGGAGGAGCTGAGACAACAAGAGGCATCCAGGGTTCAGAGACCAGTCAACAGGCACATGTTTGTCCAGGCTCAACAAGAGGAATGTGACTAAATCCCACAAGGCAGCATCTGCAACCTGGTGAAAAGCATGTGTTGTAGATAGTTTGTTTTGTTTCCAATGGTGACCAAGCGCACTATCAGCAAGTGACTTTCACAGGAGACCTTGATGATCAAGACTTTCTGGCAAATTTTACTCAACATAATGAGTTTAACTATTACACATGTCCAATAAAATATCAGTGCTACAAAAAATATTTTTTCTGTAATTTTCCTGATAACTGTGAATGACTTGCGGTTATAAGTAATGCTTCTTTTGGTGTTCACCATATGCTGTAAAGGTAAACCGTTGTATAATTAAGAAATAACCTAAGTAAAAATAACTTTTGACATTTACCTATTAGCTACAGTACTTAGGACTCCAGCTAGTTAAGGTTAATGTAGTGTCGAGCAAACATAACTAATTTTTCAGGACATATATTTTTATTTTCACTCTGGAAAGTCCTAAAACTAAAGTTAATTTGAATGCGACTGACAATTCCTTGTGCTCAGGATCCATGGTGAAACAAGCATTGAAAACAGCCTTGAGACTTAGCTTTTCTGCCACAGTCAATAAGCATATGTGCATGAAGGATACTTTAAAGTCAAAGGGAATCAAAGTAATATGGCCAAAAGGGCAATAGGTCACTGTAGTTTTCCTTCTTCTCCTCTTTAAAGGGAATCTACGGAATGCTATAATTAGTGGTTGCTATGGCACTGAGAGGCACAGATGAGCAAAAAGTATTGGCAGGAATCTTTCACCACAGGGTTACCTTCTGGGAAGCCTGTAAATCCCTTTAAAGTTGCTGGACATGTTAATACGACAACCAGATGTTGTGCAAAAGGTCTTAAGAGAATCTGCATACTCTGGACAAGGTGAATTCTATTACGGCTTGGCAAACAGAAATGAAACCCATACTTCACTTTATATTGGTATGCTGATTTTCAGCCAAAAGCTGCTATTATGTTTGCATTAAAATACCATATATATTATATATACACATAATCCATTACTAACACTGGCATCAATGTTTCAAATAGCAATTCACATTATCTAAAAAGATCAGATTACTTATAAAGACGTTTTGTGTTGGGGATGGGACAAATTCTTATCTGAATTCAATTCGAAGGCAAAAATGGTGTTACTTGAGAAGGATACGTCAATATAATTGCAATACACACATAATAGTGTAAGTGCACATTCATTTTTATTTTCAGATCCTATTTCTTTTATTGTGTACCAAGACATTAATAATGAATTATTGCCTTTTTTCACAAAAAGAATGCTTAATATATGACTACAACAATTCAATACTACCTCCAGTGCTACTGATTTTTGGCTTTCTTAAACAAGAAAACTTATTGTTCTGAATATTTCATGTTAAGGGCTAAGGGCAAATAAAACTCTTCAGACTGGTTGACTTATGGATTCAAAATGTTCTTCATCCATGAGAACACAAGGTGTTCAGTTTGCTTTCAAGAGTAACAGAATGCTTTTGTCCTAAAAAAGCTGCCTGTATTATTAGTCAGAGCCATGCAGTCCAAAGGAATTACTGTTTAGGACATGTCAGAGCCATGGTGTCCAACAGTTCTGTCCAACTACAACTACACAGCAACCACAAATGACAAGTACAGAAAAGGAACATAACCTTTCTTTCATAACCAAGGTCACCCAGAGCTTGGCAATAAAAGGATATAGAAACTTTCGGTAAGTAATGCATATGAAGAACATGCCCTTGCTTCAGCATTAGAAAAACACACATTCAAGGGCCTTGAACACATACTGAAGGCACAGTGGGAAATAACCAAACAACAGACATTTTCAATCATCCTCTTATCACCACCACCAGTGGGGTGGAATACTGCACTTTTGATTTTAAAAAAATACTTAGAAAACTTTTTTAATCAACATGTTATTTTATTTGTATAAGGAAAATGTTCAGAGATCACTGGGTTAATTTATTAAGCAAATATTATGCAAAAAGGTCGAATAGTATTAGGAGACTGCTGATTTATTATACAATGACAAGGTTTTAGGAGGTTAAAGGTCTCCGCAGAGGGGAAAAGTACTAACAGATGTTTCAAGGTATTTATGGAATAAGTGCGCAGGACAGGGGAAGTCCAATTACTGTCGACTCATTTAATGTCTGATTAAAACAAATGCAAAAATGACAAGTCATTAAACAGACTTTAGAAAATTGTCATCTGAGCCTATACTACAATTATAATCTTACTTAGTTGAAACAAGAATACATACAAATAACACAATACTTCTAGCACAGATATTAATACAATTAATTCAAAAACACCAACAGGATTAGTAATAATACTGACTTTATATTTCCATTATTTAAATATTTAAACATGGCAGAACTATAGGAAACACAGCATCTTTATCAGTCAATGGCTGTATTTTTCATGGATCAACTAATTTGGTAATTATTTTAAATGGTGGTTTAACTCTCAGACAGTTAAATTGCTTACAAATGTGTTATGTCCTAAAACATGTAATCCACAAATGCATACAAAGACATCCAGACGATGAAACATACAGAACCTTGTCCCTCAATATTAAAAAGCTTCCGTCACCTTTTTAACACTGTTGTAAAAATAAGACATATATATGTAAATTAATACTTGAAAAGTATTCAGACCCTTGCACAGTTTGCATACTTTGTTGCTTTAAAGCTTGTAATCATGCTACTTTGAAGCAGCTTTTAATAATACTTGCAACTGTATATACACAATCTACTCCACACATTCAAATTAAAAATCAAAAATAAATTTTACATTATTAATATAAAAGAAACATGGAAAGTTACGATTACATAAGTATTAAAAAACTCTGCTATGGCAAACTGAATTTAAGTGCACATAATTACCTCAATGAGCCATACATTTAGTTGAGTGGTCTCTGTCAGTGAACAATAATAACCTGAATATTCAGAATACATGTACCTCTCGCTGGAAGATTTCTCGGTCAAGTAGTGAATTAAAAAAGTCCTGGCAATTCTTAAAGGAAAACCTGCGTCAGGCCTAAAACTGTGAAAAAAATTAACCTTTCAGCAGGATAATGCTCTAAAGGCAAAAGCTACAACGAAGCAGCTTAAGAATAAGAAAATGAATGTCCTTAAAGGGGTCCAGTCAGGGTTCTGACTTGGATCCTACTGATAATCCATGGTAAGACTTAAACTGCTGTCGATAAGTGATCCCCAACTTGAGAGCTTGAGCAAGTCTGCCAAGAAGAAGGGGCAAAAATGGTACCAGGCCAGTGTGCCAAGATGGTAGAAAGTAAAGTAAAATACTTTTAACTAATTGCTGCGAAAAGTGCTTCCACCAAACATTGAATTCATGGGGTCTGTACAATAAACACATTTCAGTTTTTTCTCTGGCATTTTTTGTACGTTTACTGTAACCTGTCTTCACCTTAAAAGTCTTCAGTTTGAGCACACAGCATGAGCATTTGTTTTTGAATAAAATATTAAGTTTGAAAATGTGAATAAAGCATTTTGTAATTTCACAAAATGAGACACTATAGAAAGGGCTGGAAAACAGGAGGAACTACTGTATATTTGCAACAAAATACCAGAAGTGGCGATTAAAAAAAGAATGTTCAAATTCCAGAAAAAAAGCATAATTCCTCTTCCTTCCCTACTCTACTCTGATGAACAGAACTGGAATTAATTTACATTCAATGCCTGCAATGCCATTTGTAACAACCTATTGCATATTGCTCTATAGAACTAAAACACCGAGGAAAACAAACACTCATGTGTTTCCTTAAACACTTCATTCAAAAGGATAAAGCCATTCTTCCACTATGGCAGCCCCACCTACTGTATCAGATTTCCTGCTGGTACTCAGGTTATCCACTGCTGTCCATTGGCCTGTATATTTACAACTGCAATACTGCCACAGTTGACCCAACCGTTACTGTAAATTATCTCCAGCTCACTTCTGTCAGCATCTGTCAAGATTAAAGTCTTGATAATCTTCAGAATAGTTGACTAGGCCCTCTTATCAGTCTCTCAGCGAACCACAGCGAAATGTTAATGGACTGTATCAAATGTAACAAGTAATACCTGCTACTGTACAATGCCTAGAATTACACTCATCTTGCAACAGGAAGAGGGGCATATACCATTTCTACTTTTGTGCATACTGCAGAGAATACTCAAAAGTGTATTTTATTTAAACTTCAATTCATTACTCAATCTGCTTTTGACCACATACTGTATCTAGATAACACATTTATGATTACCACTCTTAAAATCTGGGAATTTATACACAGTTCAATTTGTTTAGTCTTATTACAACAAATACTTGTTCAACTTATAGAAAACTGTTTTTTGTCTTTCATTTATTAAATTATCCTTGACGTCTACAATCTGTTTTCTTTTCAGCATTTCACTAAAGTGCATTTTAAATGGCGTACATGTTAAAGGCTCAACATTTTAATATGGAAAAATACTTCGTTGTTACAGATCTAGAAAAAAATAACACTGCTTTCATAAGGCTGAGAAATGACTAGCAAAAGCCCTGGATCAAAATATTTATTTTTAAGTGATGAATCAGAAAATAATAGATGTAGACAAAAAATTACTTTAGCTGTAACAAACCTTCTTAAACATGTATGGAAATGTACATGTGTCTTATGATTTATACACAACAATGAATAAAGATTTGCTCATGAATCTATAGCTTGTTGTCCTACACGATATTAAAAAAAAGCTTCCCCAAATATAAAATGCCTGAACAGCAGTACGCTGCTTTTTTAATGCATGTATCAACATCACATGCCAAGTTCACAAATGCTTACAGCGAAAGAAAACCCCCCAAATCATCCAGTTACTTCAGAACTGCCCTGAGAGAGCAAGAGAGCTTGTTTTCCATACAGTAAATACAAGCAAATACAGTAAACACAAGCATGCCACACGCGCATGAAGTGACACAGACTGTTACATCCACTGATGCCCAGAGGTTGAAGGTCACACCTGCTATCACCGCATTCTTCTGCTTGAAATATGGACTTGCACAAATTCCAGACATACAGAAAGGATTCCGCCAATAGACACACGCTGTCCCGGAGATGTCTCTATTATCCTTTACTCCGGTTTAACTACAGTATGTTAAAAAAAACATGGCTTTTATAAGCTATGATGAATGCCGGCGGAATTGTAAACCTCAAATGACTTAAGTATTTAGTTTTTGCTTTAAAAACATATACACACGGCACATATAAAATGTTTAATTAACTGTGACTACTGTACCACAAAATAAATCTCAAATAAACTGATGCATGACATAACACAGTACAGTGGATTTACAATTCATTACAACCATTACTTGCTTTATTAATTCAACTAAATCAGAATGTGAACGAGGGTATAAATAATTATTGCAATACAAATCTAAATGGATAAATGTATTTAAAACTTCTCATAAACTGCATAACTAACATATCCCTGTTGACTACAGATAAAAAAAAAAACTTTTGTCTTTATGGCACCTATTTATGGGTATTTCAGCAACATTTTTGTTTTCTTTATTTACAATTTGAAACAATTCTACTTATCTAATATTTAATCTAATGTAGTTCAGGTGGGTAGCTGCGTCAGCATGCGTAGGCTGCAAAGGAACAAGTAATAGGTTTATTCCATGCTGAAAAAAAGAAGAAAGAGAACACAACGTTTCAGCCACGGAGCCTTCTTCAGGTGTGAGCTCACACCTGAAGAAGGCTCACACCTCACACCTGAAGAAGGCTCCGCGGCCGAAACGTTGTGTTCTCTTTCTTCTTTTTTTCAGCATGGAATAAACCTATTACTTGTTCCTTTTAATCTAATGTAGTCTATTTTCCATTTCTATTCACTTTGCTTAGCAACTACTGTAGGCAGGCATCTATTTCAGTTTGTAAAAAAGACATGTCTACTAACTAAGATTCTTAAACATCCACTGCTGTTTGCGCAAAATGCTGATTAGCCAGTGAAGTTCCTTAAGTGTGCATATTTTTTGCTAATGCTATAAAATATCTAATCGATAACATGCCTACCACACAGTATCACAGGCACAATTATCTAAAAAAAACAATACAACAATACCTTATTAAGATTTATTACTTAGAAAGGGCACTGAATGTTAACTCCAGCAAAGCAGATTAATATTACTGAGTTCCATAAATGTTTTAAGAAACTGTTCTCTTCATCTCAGTTAAATCACTGGAGCAAGTACATGAATATTTCTGTCAATCCATTTGAGATAATTTATGGTGCCGACCTTTAACTTCCTGCAAGGTGTTCAAATTCAGATTACACTTTTTCCAAAAGCCCTCAACTGGAAAAGCCATTTTCTCACTTGCTGGGATTGTTTTACAAAAGCTCCTTTCACACTTTTTCTTCCTGTTCCCCGGGCAGCTGCAAGCCCAAACCAATGCAATCAAAAGGAATCTTGCAGTGACAAAGGAAAAATTATACCTGTCTATTTGTATGACATCTTAATAAACCATGTCTGACAGCTTTTAAAGAACCCAGAAAAAAACCCTCTTTCTCATCGTAGATTATCATGAGGTAAACCTCACCTGGATCAACGTACGGCACTTTGGCGGCAGCCAGCCTCCACTGGTGTAACCAATCACTTACAGCTGCCCTTCCGATAACTTTATAACTAAACATACGGCTCTATTTTCACCAACTGTCACGTGGAATAAGTACGGCATTTCACAAAAGCACTGCTTGTACCTCTCCAGATCAGTGCACGACAAGAATCCATACACTGTCCAAACACCAGGAGCATGACAAATGACAAACAGCTGCCCACAAATTTTTATTGTACCATTATATACACTTCAAAATCTCATTTTCCTTCTGCGTGAAAAGAAAGGTCAGATCAAATGCCTTCTTGTCACCATGATTGCACTCTCATTGTTAACCTCCTTTGATATAGTAATATTTTAATCTGGATTCAACAGAACCTTTAAGATAAACTTTGATAAGACCCAAGATTATGCTCCTTTGACCTGCTCTGTTTCAAAAACTTCACTGTTTTTGAAATCTACTAATACAAGTTCAAACATTAGAGAATTTTGAGACTGCCGCCATTTGAACGTTTGGAATGTTGTAAGGATTAACTGTTTTCCATCTGTGTAACATTTAAACCTAGTCTTTGCCTAATGTTTTATGCTTTCAGTTCATCAGGATTGCACTACCTTCAGAGGTACTTAAGAGGCTTGAGTATGTCCAGGATTCTGTGGCCCATGTTCTTTCCTAAAAAAACTGTGCTTCAGCACATTATTCCCTCCTCTGTGCACTGCATTACAATTGTTATGGAGCTTTCTTGTGTGCTACTCCATGTCTGTGGAACTCTCACAGCCCGCATCCATTAGAGACTTAATTCTGAAACTCACTTAATTTTCAATTGCAGTTCTTCAACAGCACTCGTAAATAAAACTATTATCATCCACTTCCAGATACTTGGAGTAATGTGTCTCCTGTCCTGTGTCAATCTGCTCAATGAGCCACAACTGGAATTTACAATAAAGTATCATTTAATGATAATACTTAAGATTAAAATAATACTTAAATAATAAACTTTCAGGGTCATTCTGGCTTTAGATTTTAATTAAACAGCACTGAGACTGCCCTTGATTCTAAATTCTAAGATATTAGTGCTATATGTAATACTGTAAATCTTGTTATTGTACTTAAACAGTTGGAGAGTTTGGTATCTGGTAAAATAAGCCCCTTAAATGGCTTAAATCTTGCCTTGGTGAATCATGAAATTATATTTCTCTGTGTTGTTATCGTTCAGATGTTGTGGTGGTGGTGGTTACATCTTATGTTCCACAGAGGTTAGTACTGGGTCCTTTGCTATTTAGTATTTATACATTTCAGCTTGGTCAAATATTATCATTGCCATAGCTATGCAGATGATAAATGTTATGTCTGCACCATGTGTAGAACAATGTAAAGACTTGGTTCTCATCAGAGAAATATTGCTGCATACTATGCAGTCTTTGTAACTGAAAAAATGATTTGTTTTTTCAAGGACTGACTGTGATACCTTTTTTGTAGGAGCCTTTAAACTATACTTATTGAGTTACAATCAAACCTTCCACTGGATTTTAAAATCCTTCTGTTTATGTTCAGTGCTCTACATGGCTTGGGACTGATGCTGGCTTCTTGTCCACTGTTTATCTACAGTACACGTTTACAGGTGACAAGTGCAAATGTTGCTATTCCCAAGAGCTCTGGAACATCGTCCCCCCCAAAAAACGTGAACTTGATCACATCGGGTGTTTTAAGTCTAGCCAAAAGTCTTACTTTTCAAAAGAGTGTTTTGGAATTGTCTTCTTTTTCTAATTTGTTTTGCTTTGGAAATTTCTTTACAGTAGTAGTGGTAGTACATATTGGGTGATTCGCTCCTAAAGCAAATCCACAGAGTTTCCTGAGAACATTTTACCATGCCTGTCAAACACACTCCAACTGATCTTCACTCTTCTTTTGAATTTTCCAGGTAGGTCTCTATCTGCAATAAATTTCTGATCCAGACAATCAGAAGTCTTGATCTCTTCAAGATTAGCTTGATGTGCTCCTATCTTGTTAGCCTTTGCAAGGCTTGTAAACATGACTTTCACTTCCAGCTCATTCTGAGTTCTGTCTGGCATTTCACAGACATTTGGTAAAATGTCAATGTCATATGCATGTAACAAGTCGCTGAAGTTCCTTTTACCTCAGTTTCTCTTTCTTCCCAGTCCAAGTTCTTGATACCAAGTACTCTTTGTATCACTCTAAATGGTTTTGGAGAGATGTGTCTCTTGTGAGATTATGAAATCTTACAAGAGACAAGATACTTTTTCACAGACCTCCTCACTCTGTCACACTTTGATGAAATGTGGTTTTCGATATGGCAGACTACTGTTGTAGATAATATTTAATTAAATATATTTAGACTGTTATTTAGATTAGATGTTATTTAGATATTTAGATTTGTTTCTTAAGAGAGCTGCATTTAAAGTCAGAGTCCAGGACTGTCCTGTTTGAGATCACTTTACTTTAGGCTGTACTTTTGTGTGTAATAGATGACTGACTCTCTGACCTTACAGTGTTAATTAAGATTATTTTCATGCTTTGCTGTTACAAAATCAAACTGTGAAAACTGCATTGACCGTTCAGGTTTCGAACAGTCATGCTAATGACAGAAATGTTCCTTTGATCAGAAGGGCAAATGTATTTAAAAAGCAAATCTCCATCCCTAGCTCAAGAAAAAAAACAGAGTCAAACATATCTTATTACAAAAACTGTCCAGTTAGAAGATTTATCTCTGGAAAAAAAAGGCTTTTCTATTCATGGATTATGAAGCATTTAACCTTGACAATTCACTCAGCCCCAGGGAGATACTCTTCTTTGTTTATATATCCAGTTGCAAACAGCAACAAAAACCTTGCCTTATATCATCTGTTCAACTCAAACATAAACTAATTCCCCACTGAGTTATATATAGAGAGATATCACATGTCTCCTTTGTGGTTTGGACACAGGTTAATGGCCTTCAGGTACTGCTCCACTTTTCTTTAAAGCTACTGAGCCATCAGAATTTGATCACTTGTCCAAGGTTCTTTTAAGAAAACCTGTGAGAAAAGTTTGACAAAGCTAGAGAGGCAGTTAACACATAACTTGTGAAGCACCAAGACAATACATTTGGAACCATTGGAAGCATGAAAAGGAGTGATGCTCTAAGCTATAATAAGGTTCAAAGTAAAGCTCATCAGAAATCAAAGAGTAATCTAAGTGTTATAGAGTAATATTCCATCATTTTCTCGCTATGCAGTATAATTTGCATTATGGTAGTAGTTCAGGTGGGTAGCTGCGTCAGACCTGCGATCTACCATTATGAGCTATCATAAGGGTAGATCAATTTTGTTATACTTTACAATAAAAACACAACACACATTTTTTAATTTCCAAGAAATCTTGAGTCCTATAACCTTAAATAAACATAAATAAACTGGACACTGTCTCAGCTAATATGTTAATTTAATAATAAGCGTGTCTGTAACAAACTCCTGTACTAATGTGTTCTGCATTTCATTAAAGAAAATATAGTTAGCCAGTATCCAACTCTTCCACCATTAAGCCTATTTTACTATAAATCAGATTAGGGGGAATTGTAATTCTTAGAAGAGCAACATAATATGAAACAGCATTTTAATTTTTCAGTGAAGCCTGTCAAACAGGTTAACTAAGTACTAATTCGAGGTAGTGACAGGGATTTCTCTAAATTCTGCTTTCATCCCCTTTAAGGATAGTCTTTTATTTGCTTTGATCTTCAGTAGGTTCCTTTATGAGCTGCGTGTTATGTACTGAGGGAAAACTGTACATGGAGAATTAAGTGTAAAACAGCAGAAGATTATTTAATTTACTGCTGCTGTGTTGCCAAATTTGTTAACTCTTAGAAGGATTTTCACTGGCTTATGGACGCAGTAGTGTTTTTTGATATATAGATGATGTCCACATTAACTGTAGGTTTGCAGATATTTTTCTGGGTGTCTTATTCTTTTTCCCCAAATGTTTTAAAAAGTGAATAAAGGTGTTTTTAAACAAACAAAGTATCATCTGTACAACTATTATCATATTACAATCTATAATGCTGGGAAAAACTGTGGTTTAGGAATCATTTACTTTTTATTTTATGTACTTTACTTCTTTAGTGACCACAATATGCATAACAGTTTTCAGTTTTTCAAATTGAAGAATATTCTATAACTATAACAAAGTTTAGATATAATTTAGCTTGGTCAGTAACTGCACTCATAAGCAATACCAATGCTGTTGCTGTGTGAAATGAAAAATTAGTTCCTTCTAACTATCAAGGTACTTGGTGACTTTTTTGAAAATCTTTAATATTTGTATTTTTTTTATTATAGTTACTACAGTCACAACTTCAGTCACACATTATATTTTAACCTATGTCCAGGAAAGAAAAGATACTATGTAAAATGTTGCTAGTGAGTATCACATTTAAAATTAAGATATTTTAAATTACTATGAAATGAAATAAGTGCATGCACAATTTAAGACTCTGATTTTACAATTATCAGAAATAAAACCTGAAAGTTACATTGCAGAAACAAACAGCAACACCTCAAGGAACTATAACAGAATGCTTACACCATGTCCATGAAACTAGAATTAACTATTATTCTTTAATAGATACTGGTATTATGAGAGACAAGAGAAAGGTTTTCTGGGCCTCCTATTCTTTATAACTGTCATTATTTTCCTATAATGTGGGGAAATCAGTTTTCAGTAAGCCATTGCTAACATAGTCTACCTGAACAAACCCCATCAGAAAAACCAAAACCGTGTATTAGTAGGAGAAAAACCTTGAAAACAACTCATGAGTCTTAGTTCTCTCAATTTATCCTTCAGCCTTGGTTCCAAAAAAAAAGAAGGAAAGATTCTGAAGGTTAAAACTGCTTTCACCAATGGACGCAGATAAATAAAACATACACAACAGAGTTCAGGGTAGCTGGTTTCTACATGTAAAAAATTAATGCAATGGCTACCAACTGTCCTGATTTTTTTTTTAGTTTTTAGACAGACTCTTGATAAATTGTATGAGTTTCTGCCCTGTTTTTGTGCTTAGCAAAAAGACAACTCTAACGAGGCACCACCCCGCTGAAACCTATTCACTGAATGTAGGGCTCTATACCCATTAACTAGTGCCGTGTCCAAAGGATGCACACCTGTTAAAACAGAGGTCCTCCACTCTGAGAAGCAGCTTCTTTCTTGTGGCGATTACAGACTCCAATGCAAAATACCCCATACTTAGCACCTCATGTCCACACACTGACAAACATAATACCCCATGACAACCAGATTTTGATCTTTCAAAATTAATAGTCTTAACAATAGTATTCCCTCTGGAAAAATATAATGGAAAGGACAACACATTTTTAATATCACAGTTAAACCTTTTACTCTTCCATCTTGGAAGAATCTTGTAAAACATTAAACTTGTTAAGAGTGAAAAAACTGCACTAAATGAAAACCTTTTTTAATACCTTATATAGGATGTGGAAATAGGTTCTGTATATTGTTATATTTATATTAAAAATAGCCTAAGTATGTCATGTCCAAAACACTGATTTTACCTGAAATAGTTTTAAAGAATGATTTTTGTCCCAGCTATTTGAAATGCAGCAGTTTCTTGTAGACCTTGCTTAAGGAACTGTTCTTAAGGATCCAGTTCTTCTTAAGGAACAGAGGACTAACTTCATTTACAGGACAGGAAGTCTTACTAGAATGGCCACTAATGTTTTTTAACATCAGCATTCACTTTGCCAAAAACAAAACCTTTTAAAAGGAAATGGTTGTCGTGTACTCGGGTCAAAACTTGATTTATAAGTTTAAGTACTTAAATCTAATTCAAACTGTAATCTTACAAGAGGTAGCTGTCATCTATGATACATTCAACATGTATTGATATGCCTTTGTCTTGCCTACATTTAAAAGTGTTCTTTCATGTGGTTTTACACTGTTATATTGCAAAATGATCACTGAAATGTGCCTGAAAAAGGCACACATAATTATAGGCCTCAGCCTGTAATGTAAAACCAATACTTCTAAAACATTATAGATCTTTTATGAGAACCCAAACTAAAAATCAAAACATGCTAAAAATAGTAATGTGCTTCACAGGACAACATATATTAATCTTAGCATGTATATTTAAGTAATTCAGTCTCAGTATTTTTATTGGAAAATAAAGTGGACATTATGGATTTTTAAAGACCCTTCTTTAATAGCAAAATATAGAGAAAAACAAAGGGCTGGCCGGAAAGTAGTTTAGGGTAACTGCTAATGAGATTTTCTGCACGAAAACCTATTCATTTAAATTTCCATGCATTTTGTACAATGGAGTTACTCCTTGACTAAAGCAGCAGTCTTAATCTGATAACTGGAGATTTCATTCTTTAAAAACCTCATAGAAACTGTAGCTTATTCTAGCAGCGACCTAAATTGCAAAAGGAACAAGTAAAAGTTTATTCCATGCTGAAAAGAGAAGAAAAGAACCACAATGTTTTGGCTGTGGAGCCTTCTTCAGGTGTGAAAAAGGCCTTCTATGACTGTAGAGCCTCCTTCAGACTCCACAGCCGAAACATTGTTTCTTTTCAGCATGAAATAAACCTATACTTGTTCCTTTGCAGCCTATGCATGCTGATGCTACCTACTTAATTTTTAAGTTGCCCAATAGCGAACATATATTCTAAGTTTCAAGATTTTAAGGGATGTATACTAACCTCCACACAATCACAATTCAGTCATACTTTCTTCACCTTTATTATGATTAGCTTTGTTCAGTATTACTCCACTCACCAGGGGTCTCTTTCAGAGATGGTAAAAAGGAACTGGTGCCATACAGCCCACTTTTATTTTCACTGAATGTTCCAAAGAAATTGTCCAAGAGACAGACTTTATATCATCTTCTGTATTTCAAAATCATTAAAACATAGAGTAACAAAAGAAATGGGTTAGAGTTATGTATTTAATATTTGGTGCCTAGCCATAACGCTTGCATAAATGCAATGTAAAAAAGGTATAACAGCAGTGGTCAATAATTACTGCAATTATTAAAACAATGAAAGAAGCCCAGAAGAGAGAAAGGCACTAATGAAAAATTCAACGTTTTGTTCTAACTACTGGGTGACAGGGGAAATTAACTTGCAAGTCCACAAAGCATGATTGATTAATTTTATAGAGGGCAGTGTCAGCCACATAGATAGATTGTCCCTGCAGGGGATGAAAACTTTTGAATTGACCACGGTTCACAGGACTCTGGCCCCAGGCCAGTAGGTGTGTAGCTATCACTCTCCCCTCCAAATTCTGTCTCCAGACAGAAAAGATTGAAAGAGCTGTGTTAATGCAGTACACACCTATGAATGCTTTCTACTTTGAATGCACAGTTTTCAGTTTATTCTGCCCCAGCAAAAAAAATAATTAGTGCTTTTACTTCTGCTACACCATTTCCTCACAGCATGTTTTATTATAATACATGTACTAATGGGGTTTATTGGAAATTCACTCATCCTTTAAACTTCCAATATTTTTTAGACTTTTCAGTAAATATGCTCATGCTGTAGAGACAATTTTCATTCCATTAATCTTGGATAATGCAGCCTTCAGTCTGAACTGAGCCATTGCTTTATAAAACAAAGGTCAAGTGATGTTACACACTTTACAGAAGCTTACTGTAGACGCAAAGCTATCGTAATGTCAACCGAGGCATATCTGTATGAATTATAACGTAGGAACATCCTAGGCTTCATTTAGTACCTTTTCAAGGCAGAACTTTACACTGTATAAGGCTTCAGAAACCATTGTTTCTTTTAAATTTTGGAAGCCTGTTTCAGCCAAATGCCTGAAATTGTTATCACAAAGGCAGTACATTTGCTGGTTGGGACTTGTAGCTTTCGGATAGCTACGTATTTGTTAAACATTTCAAAGGAAATTCTTTGTTTAGGCAAAGAAACTTCAGGCAGGATTTAGAGTAGGTGTGCTTATTATGTTGCAGAGGAAGACAAGAAACAATAGCAAAAGAAAAATGTTCTTGGAGGACCCCTATGTGAAGAAAACATTAGCCCTTCTGTTTTGTATTACTATGGTTAGATGAGTCTCCTATGTGTGATAACACACAAATGAAAGTCCTACACTCTTGGAGTTTTACTACAGCTAATAAAAAGTACTCGTCTTGTCAAAAGAAACTTATCCTATCACACAGCATATTATAAGGCAAGACCACAGCAGAAAATACATATTTCTAAAAATGCCTTTAAGCTATTCATAGTTTTATCTTTCTTCATGTGTCCCAATTATGCAAACCTGCAGATATACAAGTGCTCGTCACATTTTTTTAAGGAATCACAAGTGAATAATGCTATAACACTACACCAGGATTTTACTTCAGGTGAACACAGGGCAGAAATAAGAAGAGCTCGAAGACAGGAAGATAGGTTGTTTAAGGGGACTGTGTCCCGTTACAAATAATTTTCATATCATACAGGTAAAGGACTATTGGTGCTGAAGTATGAAAGGCAATGTGGTTATTTCCAGCACTTGAATCTGTAAGATGCCCTTGGCACATTCTTCAACTACAGAGCAAGTAGGAGATTGAATCTGAGGTTTAAAACTTCAAGAAACACCACAAAATCATGTGCATGCAATGCGTTTGTGTAATCCATTCTCAGTACTGCTGAAGAAATCCTGAAAACTTTAGCTTTAACCATACTGTATATTTCTCCAAAGATTACCTGAATGTGAGGTTGTTTTATTGAAGGTCACATGTAATTTAAAAAAATGAAACGTAAAACATTTAACTGAAGCTTTCTCTAGGCACTACTGGACTAAAAATATAATGGCTCAAATGCAGACAGGAAGAAAAGAAATCTATTAGCAGTAGAAAACAAAAATACTATTCTATAGCTTGATCAATCAAAATTCTACACAGTAGGGGAATTTTCTTTGCTTCGGAAAAAAAAGGTTATAACTATTATAAACATCGAAGGTATTGCCTCCATAAGAAGACAATCTACAGAGTTTGCATTTTACCTTTATACTATATCAAAGTAGAGTAGGCTGCAATGCAAATTCTAAGTAAGAGAGTGCCTGTAAGAGTAATGTAACACATACTAAAAAAAAAAGAACTATTTTATTTAGAACTCTTCTCAAGGCAACAGTGAGTATAATACTATTGGAGGTTTTGTACAATACAGACCTTTAAGAAGCCATAACATTTTAATGTACTTCAGATTTTCTGTGGATCCACAGCTTATGACAGTTGTACTGTCCTGGGAACATGGTATACAAGTACCCTATATGGAAGTCTTCTAAGTCAGTAATAATCCACCCATCTATTACCAGAACACCAGTTATTAGTGTCAGGGTTGTGGGAATCTGTAGTGTATCCAGGAAGCACAGGGCACGAGACAGAACTACACCATGGGAGGGAAGCTAGTCCATCACAGGTTATACACACAGAAGATATAAAAGAGACCAGTCCACAGAGTCAGCAAGTCTTTGTCCAGTATGTCTGGAATCAAACTCAGGGGATGTTTTTTTTTTATAAGGGAACACTGATATTAAGTTATAAATACAGTATACTGTTTTTTCTATTTGTTTTCTAAAAGGATATCTTCTGGTTTCGAAGAGACAATTCATGAAAAAAAATATGATAGGACTGATTTGTGTCCCAGAAATCCCATTCCACAGTCTTTGTTTCTGCAGGGTTAAAAAGGTTATTAAATCATGCATTCCTCTCTTTTGATGCTTCAGACAGAGCCAGTGCTATACAGCTTCTTTCTTTTTTTATACTTGAGCTCAATCCAATAAGAGAGCAATTCCAATGCAGCAAATATGCTGAACATAGCAAATGCTGGCGGTGCTGAAGAGCATGAATCTCAGCACACACAAAGAGATTCTGCGTCATCTCCAGCAAATTCTCATAAGTCAGCAGCCTGGCCTATTGAACAGCTCTAAATCAGACACTTGCAAAGCTTCCAGCAGAAATAAAAGAATAAGCAACTGAAGAGGTGTTTTTATAAACAGTAGGAGATAATTAGTGGAAATCCATCAGCCTGCCAGAAGCACATCTTACCGAGCTCTGTGTAACTCACTGCCCTTAAATACGACCAAGCTGCTAGGACTAGTACAGAAATGTATGGTACCTGATTTTAAACTGGTGCTGGAGGGAAAAGTATAGTCTGTCTGATGACGCCCAAGTATGCACCTCTAATTGCAATCTAAAGCCTTCATTCAAATTTCTAAGTAATCCACAGTGTATAGTATTTCATAGCAGGTTCAATTTCCTTTGTAGTCTACAAAGTAGGAAATTCAGTGTCAGGGCCAGAACATGAATGCATCAGGCAAGATTATCTATTTTCTTCATCTTTCAATCACTGACTTTCACCTTTCAACAAGCGCTTACCCTCCCTTCTCTGGTGTACGGAGACACCACAGGGGTTTCCCAGTTATTTTCAACTGAACTTTCAAAGGTAGACTTAGATGCAATGTTGTCTTCCACATTTGATCCGCCCATTCAAAGACTGTTGTGTCTTGTTTGGTTGGTACTTTTTTAAATTATTTTCTGTAATAATTGTAAAACAAGAAAAAAATTACTGCAAAACACATTTTGCATACTTCTTAAAAGAGTATTTCTAAAACACTGCTGATTTTTTTCCAACAAAAATATTGCTTTTAAAATCACTGAAAGTAAAGCAAAGCATATTTTTCAATTTTACATTTGAAGGTTCTATTTACAAATGCTTCTCATAATAGATTGCCAGCTATTTATTTTGCACACTGCCATTGCCAAACATGACAATTAGTTATTTAGACAATAGAAAATTTCTATTTATGGTGTTTTTGCCAAGTTCTTTTTTCTTCAGTCTTTTAGCAGGGTTCCCAGCATTAAACGGTTTTAATTAATAGCTGAATGCAAGGCAAAACAGTCATAAGAAATTAATAAAAATAGCATCTGCTATTCTATCTATTCGCTAAAAGTCTAGAAGCCCAAAACATGAAGATCAGCAAAGCTGCACCTTACCACGTGGAAATCTGTACATCCGATTACAGTTCTTGATTGAAAATCATGAGATGCTTTCCCTTAAACAGTGTATTTCAGTATACTGTTTGGTTTTCATAAGTATACAAATGTTATACATCAAATTGAGCCACACACGTCTTCTCTAATGAAGTTAAAGGAGTCAAATTTAATCTCTTCAAATTTCCACAAACTGAAGTAAGCAAAAAAGATCACTTTACATAAATCAAGAACCACTAATGACACTTGCTACCACAAGTAAAGCCAAAAACATACTTAAGTTACTGAGGCCCAGAACAAAGTATTTTTTATGTTTCTTTATTTGAAAATGATAAAATAAGATTGAGCATGTGATGCGGGTTAGCAGGCATAAAATATGAAAGCATGTGGTTAGCATTTACCAGACCTAATGTGCCAAATGTGTCACATTTCACTCTGCTTTTAAGTAAGTGTATCCATGCTAAAGAGTAACAATAAACAAAATATATTCCCTGCAAATATTGCGAGTGTAGTAAAGTTAAATAAATCTATTAAATGTATTTTATGAAATTAAAATGTCAAGATTTTGTGTTTTATCACAGCTTGCAAAGTGACATTTTATCTATCTTCAAAACAATATTGACTGCATTCACAAATTGTTTATGTCTTGAAATATTTTCATCCCCCTTTTGAAAATGGAACAGCAAAGTCTCTATGCTATAGGATAAAAAGAAATCATTCATTTACTTCAGTGCTGTTACTGCAAAAGATTAGACATTCAACATTTTTGTGTTGTCACACCAGATAAAATGGGAATAAAATAACATTCAAATAAATGGGGATAAAATGGGAAAACTCACTAGAAAAAACTTAAGATGGTGATAAACTTTATATGAATACAGAACTATGACCAATAACTGATTATTAAAAACACCACCTAACCAAAAGATGAATTATCCAATTATGTAAATAATAAAGGATTAATACAATCAGAAGAAAATAAACCCAAAAGCATGAAAGCATCTCAGAAATACTTCAGATTACATTCATACAAGTACAACTACAGAATTCCTACAGAATTGTTTAGACAACGGCTCCATACTTCTTTGTGAATACTAATCTAATGCCCTCATGAGCCTTGCTCAGGCTGCTTGGCATTATAACAGAACCACATGCAAAAGTAAAAGAGTGCAACTAGGAGGCGCTGGTCTGTGTTAATATATTTAAATAAGAAGGCAGTGCTTTTCTATTGCAGTGGGTTTTCAATTGTTGTGCATATCAAGACTTAAGCTCTAATACTGCAGGATGGAGTTACCCACAACAGCCTAAATACCCTTGTGTACTGGAAGAACTAAGTAATAAAATGTATTGGGACAGAACAGACTTCTCACATTTCACTATTTTTTTTTCATTATTTTCTTTTACCTCAGAAAACGTTTTTTTGCCGTTATTTCTACTAATGTTCAGAATGTAACTGCTCATATTTAAAGCACACCAACGCATCACCGAGGACTGAATTAAGCAGTACTGTTGAAGACTCCAGTCCAAATAGCCACTGATATGATCACCCTGCTTCAAGCTTTCTCTTGTTAATGTCTGTATTGTGTTTGCCTGGGAAGGAACAGCCAAAAATCACCAAACCATCAGCACCCTTCAGAGCAGAGCCTATCAGACGATGAATGAGGAAAAGCCTCTAAGAAGTAGATGGCATATGGCGTAGATTGACGGAAAGGGACAGGAAGGGAATGGAATGCTTGTTTCATCTTCAGTCATCTATGAAAGGTGTACTAAATTGAAAGAAATATGCTACTGCATGGAAGTTTCGATGTGTTTTGTCAATTGTTCTCAGCTCCCTGTTGCTATTCCCTGGCTATACAAGTCAGGGTCAGGTTATCTGCAAGCTAAAACTGCAGCTTAAGAATACAAAATTACCTCATTTTAATTCACTGGATAATACATGCAAGTAAAGCAATGAAACAGAGCTCTTTATGTGAGGCACGATTCATCTTGTTCAGAGGAGGAATAGGGAGGGGATATTACTGAAAGTCTTAGGTCATGACAAGTGTGATGTGTTACTTCACTATTTAACTTAACATCCCTGTGTTTAATCCTTAGACTGGCAAGCTGTAACAATAGTGGCTGTGCAACCATACACCTTGTAAAGAAAATACTGAATCAAAGCAGACAAAGGGTATTTACCTTGGCTGTTTCTCAATATTGAAGATCTACAGATGTGTACATTACACGTGCTCTTTATTTTATGTACAGCATAGAACAAACCACATTTTATACATACTTATCACCATATTCTCATGATACTGCAGCACAGATCAAACTCCTTTTAAGGTGCCTGCAAAGGTAGTGTTTACTGGAGAAGGTGAGTTTGATGAAGACTTATGTGTATGTGGTCTAGTGTTTCTAAATGTTACTGAAATTATCCATATCCCTGTAACCATGACACAGTGGTGATAATGTACAGTATGAAGACTTTAAGCATGTAGTGAAGAAGACACAAACGTACCCCTTTGTGGTAGGGGTAGGGGGCACAGTCGTAGTAATTGCAAAACACTGAGGTTTACACTATGGTCATAGAAGTGCTTTGATAAAAGCAGATAACTGATTTGTGCTCATGTTAACATGACATGGCTCTGTATGAATAAGATGATCATTTATGCTTTTAGAAATATACTTACAAAGCAACTTCTTTATGAAATTGGACTGAAATGGGTATTTGCTTCTCTGGCACTAAAACACTGAAATAATCCTTTTGCAAGAGTACAATGAAAAGGCTTGTTTAAACATGGAACAACAACAACAGTTTGCCTCAAGCAATGAGAATTTATTTAACCCTTAATAAAGAGAAGATGGAAGAGCAAAGACACAGCTGTGCGTTTACACTGCCACACAGTTCAGTGGCAAAACGCATTCCAGCACAAGTGTTATGCCACGTGGTGCAACACAGAACCGACTCACCTCATGCTGGCCACATGGGGCAGGACTGGCTGGTTCTGGAAGTGCTCTTGCCAGCGGTGATGCAAGCAGAATGATGGCGAGGGTTGGAGGCAGCAGGAGGTTGGATGAACAGGCGAAAGGTTTTGGCAGAAGGCCGGGTACTCGGCATGGTGATGTGGGCAACAAGGAGTCAGCGGGGAAGGTGCGGTGCTGCCACCACCGACTGAATGACAGTCCTGCTGGCTGTTATGGCAACAAGAAGGGGAATGGAAGGGGCACGGGTGGCAGCACGGAGGTAAGGCCTGCGGCATCAGCTTGGAAGGCCTTTGGCTGTCTAAAGGGAGTGAGGATGGTTTGAGTGAGCCGTTCTGTTTGATGCTGCCATTCTGACTCACTTTTGTCCTTTGTGTCTCCTTGGGCAGTGGCAGTTTGGCTGTGGAGGCGTCTCCATCGGTGGTGGGGATGGCGCCGGCACTGGTAGCACTTGATGGGATGCTGCCATTGCTGAGAAGCATAAAGTCTCCATTCCCGTTACTCATAGCCATGCTCTTCTTCCTTCTAGCCACTTGCAGAGTCCACCACTCGTCTGAAAGGAGGAGAAAGAATATAACTCACTTAATGTGAAAATACCACATCTTAAACTAATTTCCAGGGAGCCTTTTTGGATAGCAGGTAGATTTAAACATGAAGCTAAAATAAACTACAAACTAGTTCCAATTAAATCACATAAAAGTACCTTAAAACAATCAGCTAGTTAACATTTAATGTAAAGCTGAGCTGGAATTTTCCCACATTTTATCACCCACTGTTGCCTTTTTATGTTAGTGTGCTACTGTGGTATAATACTTCTCATTAATCTTATTGTACCAAAATGCTCAGTACACCATATTCTAGTGCAGCCCCAGATGTGAAAATATACTTCAAGACTATCAGCAGAAAGCTCAGATGACACAATGGGCTTTGGAGTCAGAACCTGCAGAGAAATAGGCTACTGTGATTGTAATGATAAGCTCCATCACCTGTGTGGCAAGTCAGTGTTAATGACAACTTCAAAACAGCATCAGTATTATGAGGGAAATAGGATCTTGTGTTATCTAACTGCTTACAAAATCATTCAAGTAAAATATACAGAAAGTATGCAATCCAAAAACTGTTAGACTGTGAGAAAAGCAACATTACTTTGTGTAGCCAAAAATTAATAACTATAAAAAATCTAAAAAATCTGGATAGCCATCTATATGAGGCTATACCTGCATGTCTGCAAGATAAAAACCTCCATGGAGATGATCATTAGCACATAAAATATTCCAGGATGTGTGAGTACATGGATATACACTCAGCAAAATGAAAATAAAACCAGATGTGAAAGAAAGTGTTTTAAAATTTACAATGACACTGTATCAGTTTCACCAATTTCAAAGAGTTTTTCTGCAATACCCTTTTAGTTTAAGTTGTACAATACAAAAAGTTTTCCACCCATAGTCTATCAATGAAATAGACAAAGACAAGAATAGGTGACAGAATCTAAAGGAATCACAGTATTTCTACAAACTACATTTCTAAAAGTATCCGTTAACATGCTTATAATTCTCCATTGAAACAGCACGGTTTAATCAGATGTGCTCAGTACCTTGCAGCACCCTAGAAAAACAAGATGACACAGTGCATTCATCAGGGCCGGCCTGTGAATAAAGACTTGAATAAATAAGTATTGCATGAATGGCATGTGTGTTTTATTTAGTGAGGAGGTGGAAACAGAATGACAGGCATGCCACCCACGCTTCACCTGTGTGTGTGCAGTGTCTTTCGTACTTTGCCACCAACAAATCTGGAGTGCTAATATTTGCCTTACAGCGATCGACAAAAAACATCATTCACTCACGACTTTAAAACGCCACGATCAGTCCAAAAAAAAAAGAAATTCGGGTTCGTAAGTGTCGTTTACAGTTTCAACTCCGGAGTGGGTGAGACCATGCAGAAATGAGTCTCAGTAATTCTTTACAGAAAGGGAGATGTTGTTCAATGCTGAGAAAAATCATCTGGCATTAAAGTAGAAAGGCTAATCCATGGCAATGACTCGCCAGCCAAAAACAGAACAAAGCGTAAACAAATACTAACATGAAAATTAATAGTTGTCCAAAGCAGCAAACTTTTTTTTTTGGGATGAAACAGCACTGCCCGAACCACAAAGAGATTACTGTATGCACTGTTCTTACAGTGTTCAAAAGGCATTACAGCTAGTCAGCGTTTCCTGGCAGTGCTCAGAACCTTGTGCGCCACTGTTAGTTAATAACAAGGCAAGGCATGAAAAAGTCCACACATGCTTAATAAGTTGTGCTGCTGCTGAGACGGCTGCAGTAGCCGACGACTATTCTAATATTAGAAAAAAGTGAAGCAGATGAAAGGATGAGAGCATTTTGCCTTCAAAACTTTTAATTACTAGAAATGGAAACCTGAGCAGCTGCCAGGTGCACAGGGAAAACAAAGTGCAACTGACACTTTATCCTTAATTAAGCCCAATTTAGGTTTGACTTAAAGGAAGGTGGCAATAACCGTCAGTGATTCCCACAACAAGCCAAAAATTAAATGAGGGCTTCAAAGTCTTGAGCTTGACACTGCCAGAAGCAATCCTGTCTCTACTGTTAAAAAAAAATACAAGAGCTACAGAAATCTTTAAAGTCAGTCATGGAAGAGAAAAAAAAAATCAGCAGTTATAAAGAGAGAAACATGAGGAGATGGCCAAAAAACAATCTACTTACAAATAAACAGGAAATATTATATATTAGGTACTCTTATTTACAGTATACAAGAAAATATAATAACCAAAACACAATGGTAATTTGTTGCAAATATATTTACACTTCTGTTTGAATAGGTACCACAGTCATACGGGTTACAACAATGCTTATGTTCACCATTTTTATTTTGTTTTTCAACCTTCAACAAGAAAATCTTTCTAAGTTCAAGTTTTCATTATTGTAGTACTGATGTACAGTACCTTGCAACACAGCATGTGCTGATATATATATATATCACAGTATATCTAATGTATGCCTATGTTTTTAAGGTTACTGTATGAAACAGCCTTTACATTCCTCTGGAGAAATATATGGATAAGAGAAACTGTCATTTAGCAAGAGCAAGCAATAGGTGTATAAAGTGTTAAACATTTGTAAATTAGTAAGTTATGCATCTGTGGCTCATGGAAGGATCATATTCTCCTGCAATTTTTATATAGGCTTTTTCCTGCCTTTCAAAACACAAATTATACTCTGATGGAAAAAAAAAACATTAAAAACCTTTTCATCCCATGAATAAATAAATCATAGCCTTGAAGTCTATTTTATACAATTACTGTAAATAGTGTTACATGGGAGATGTCTCGAGGGGAACTTCCTTACTGCATTGCTGTAAAAGAATCGGGAAACAAAAATGCTGTTTAAAGCACATTTACCAATTTTTATTTATGAAGAGAAGTTTGGTTAAAAGCATGTTCAGTCTCTAACATTGAGTACTTTCAAATACTAAAAAGGTTCTTGATAAGTAACAGCAGTGCATAACTTTGTTGAAAGCACAATCAAAGCAACATTAAACTGAAAAAAAGGTTATTCACATAAGGCCAGACCACAGTATACTGGCAAGTATGATAAAGTCATTCCATTATATACTCCCACTTGATACACAGTATTCCATGCAAAAAGATGCTAGAAATAAAATATCATACAATAACTAGAGCTAATATGTTAATCCCAAACAAAGGATAGCAGTATGAATTTGCTAAATGTCTCAAACATTTACTATTAGATCTTTCTAATGAACCAAACATACTTAGCAAACAGATCTAGGAAAGCCTCAAGGCTCTTTTTAACAGTAGCCTACACTTATTTTTCATATAAATTACAATTTAGAATTAAGTTGTGCATTTTTATAAAGCGCTCATACTGAAAACTATTCATGTAAAAGAATAAAGTTAAAATGATTTATTTTGGGGAACAAAATATATTTTCCCGGCTGTTGTAAGCTTGCTTACTGTGGTTAAGAAAATGTTTTCCCAGGGAAGATCAAGAAGTCCTTTGTGCTTATAAAATCCAGAGATAAAATTGCTCCAAACAGATTCCAAGCCTCAGAAGCAACAAGTCCAGAGCTAGCTGTGCTGCACGGGAGAGAGTACTGTCTGAATGACAAGCACATGCAGCCTGCCTTAGAAGGGGCATGCAGTGGGCTGGAACTTTATCAGTGTTTGCTTTGTGATAGGACAGCCAAGTTCCTCTTGTACTTAACCCACCAGATACTTTGGCTCTGGGCAACAGCTGGTGTGGGGAGAGCCTTCTCCCAGCAGGTCAGAGAGCCAGAATGTGCAGGTGACATGTGCAATTTTAGTCTCTTCCTGCTGCCACTTAAACTTTTTTGCTCTTTGAATAATCCTTCCCCCCAGAGTCGGTCTTCTCAAGGAAAACCACATGTAACTCAAGTGGGCTTGTAAGGAGGGGACTAGAACAACTTTTAGAGCTGATACTTAAATCTCTCAGGGATTTCCTAAACAATGTGCCGATCTTTAACTGGCTGTGAAAACATTTGTCGCACTTACAGTGAAATCAGTTTCTTTTTTTAATTAGTTCCGTTTTGATTTTTGTCTGTTCATTCTAATTAGTATATCATACCATATTGCACACAGCCAGTATTTCCTTCTTCTTGCTGTATATGTATTTTTATTGTAGATTTGTATTTGTCACTCCTTACATGGTTATAAAAGGAAATCCTTTTTTTCTCATCCAGCTGTCTTAATTTAACAACTTTCTGCCACAAAAACAGAACACATTTGATTAATGGCATGCACAGTACCCTGTTTTGGGTTGTAAGTTTTAAAATGGTTGCATTTCATCCTAGACTGGCATTATTTATTGGCAGGTTCATTAGGTGAGCTTGAGCTACAGCCTGGTTGTTAGATTAAGCTGAGAGAACAGTCAAAGAAAACTGCTTTGCTCCAAAACCATAAAAAATAAAACAAATGATGTTCTATTACTGAAATTTTTCTGAACCTAATTTATAACTGTTATAGAAACCTTCAAGAGTCAAGAGACTCTTTATGATTCATGCATGGAGTATTGCTAGCAAAGATGGAATGCTGATCCAAGAGCAATATTCTGTCTTTATGTTTTATGTCGTTTGGTTGTGGTTATCTGTGAAGTGAAGTCACAATGTTTGTAATAATTTGGGCTATTGAAAGCATTAAATACTAAAGTTTTTATAACTCCACTTATAACTCCACTTTTAAAATAACTGCACCCACTAAAGCAAATGAAAAATAAATGTGTAGGAGTTTTGATTTGTAGCAATATCGTTTCTCTCTGTAGAGTCCTGACAGTCTTTAATCTGTTAACGCTTCATAATTGCTCTAAACTTTCATAATCTGCATGTCCTTATTCAATTTAAATATTCACTTTACCATGCTCAATTAATAATTATCACTCAACTCCAATTCACCATTTTAACTGGTAACCGTTCTGTGGGATGTGCTTTCTCCTTATTTATCTCCCAATTTTCACTTTTCAATACAAACAGGGACAAGCTGTTTATCTGGAAGTCTTGTGGCACTACCACCCAATTCAAATGAAACCTGAAATTGTACTGTTTGCATCGTTCTTTATAGTTATTAATGCAAAATTCACAGAGAGGGATTTAAATGTCACAAATGCTGTTTGTTCCAAAACACCTTTGCTGCATTTTATGCTTATAAGTAAATGAAAGCTAGTTAATATTTTATTTTCATGTTTAAACAATACTTCACTTCATTCACTTATATTATTTTTAAAAAGTGACTTAAGAAACAACCTAGAAATAGTATTTATTTTTACAGTGATGCTTTTTAAAACTAATATGACTTCTAGACATTTATATTTTCTGCTTATAAACACCAATCCAAAAAACACACAGCCAACAGAAAAATCATATCCGCAAAGTCTATGTATTTACTCATATTAATGTTAGAACATACTACATATTACTTTCATTGAAATTGTACAGATGAAGAAAGGTCACACTGTACTTTTTGGTGTAATTTGGATGCCCAGTAATCCCCTTCAAAGTGTGAATCATGTTTTTCTATACGTCAATGATTTAATGAAAAGGTTATAGTTTTTATTCCGTCCTCAATGCCTTTATGATGTCAGCATTATACGCATATACTGGCTTTCTTTGGTGAATGCAGATGCCACATCAGGGTAAAAATAGAAATCAGGGCTGAGTTGGTATGCTTCTGAGGAAAAAAAAGGTTTTCCTGCTCGTCACACTTTAAGTCTCCAAACATGAAAAGGCAATCAAAAACGCAGGTCTTCACAATGTCTGTGCTTTTTGTCTCACTCATAAAGATGCCAGCTAATTATAGTGCAGTAGTTCACTGCAATTGTGGATCAGCTTCACTACTCATTCCTTTAATACAGCTTTGATAAGTGTTTTTAGATGTTATTCTTTGATAGGATACTGGGCATGACTTGTGACAACCTCAAAGCAATGAAGAATAGAAAAAACAGATAAAAAGTCACGGAATATGCAAAATAGCAAAAATGAAACTTATCTAAACAATATGAAATGAAGACTGGAGTGATAATGGCACCTGGGAATGAATCTCTTTATATACTGTATATAAATAATTGTACATACAAAAAAACAGCAAGTTTTGAATAGCACCTTCCATTCACTTCAGTCCATCATCATGTCTGATTATCTCAGATACCAGCTATGTAAAAACTAACTTCTTATTCAATGACAGAATAATTACTACATTTAGAGAAACACCTTTATTCTTAAAACTAATCATTACCACACAGCCCACCTTCTATAATATCCGAAATTACAGATTGTACCGAAAAAAATAATTCAATAATTTAGATGAACACTGTGTTTAAGTTAATAACCTGTTAAACTACTCTAATTCAATCTACTACAAATACCTTAAACTTTTTCTGGAGCCACATTTACTGGAATTATAATAATTACAATATGACTAACATAATGCTCTAACAATTTTTTTGTTTTTGAAAATAACTGGTATGTATTCAGTACTAAATAGTAAAAAAAGATTTCTGCTGAATAGAGCTTTCAACCACTGAACATTGCTACAGTTCAGTTCCTTTTAAGGTTACATTCAGTACAAGGGACAGTATATGACAAGGAATCTCAGCATACTATAGAAACTATAGCAAATTTTCAAGAGTCCTGCTAGTACGTACGGTGTTGCACTGCAGTGTGCTTTATGCTGCAGTGGAAGGCCAGTGCCTTTGCAGAGGTGATCAGTGATTAAAGAGAACATACAACCTTTAACTATAACATGAGAAAACCCAAATCTGTTGCTTTAAAAGAACCTGGATTCAATTAAGAAAAATACATACACTTTGTTTCTGTATGTAGCATAGCTCTCTTAGATGAGATTGCTTCACACCAAACAAATACACTTTTCCAAAAACCTTCAATATGCTTCCTTTCCAGAAAATATGAAAAAGTGATTTATGCATTTTATATCATCCACTTGTTAAAACAGTAAATCAATAAATTCTAAAAAGTTTACTACTTATCTCTAGTAGTGTCATCTTCATAGTGCAAAATATACTAGTTTTAATATGATTAGCTTAGCGTGCTTCACTGTTAGCTTTCAACAAAGAAGTACAAAGTCAAATGTCTGGAGTGATGGTGCAAGCAGAGCTAAAGCACAAACGTTACATTAAAACTGAAGTAAAACAATGGTTTTGAGAAATCAATGTTTTTTTTGGAACATTTCATACAGAAATGATTTTATTTTTGGTATTTGCATTTAATTCAATAGATATTTCAACATTTTTCCACAGATAGAAATTCTTAAGCTGTTAAGTGCATGGTAGTTATACTAAGAAAAGCATTCCATATTTAGCATCAATCACAGCAAGACTTGGAGATTTATTTTTTCAGTTGAGAGTTTAATTTCAGACGGTCCCTGTTCTTGCCTTTTTAAGTACATAACATATAATCTACAAACATCCAAGCATAGACCAAAAGCACTAACTTTAAAAGCTTAAGCATTCCTTTTCTGTTGAACTTTCAGGAAATTAGACTTTAATTTCACATCCTGGCATCTTATAATGCATACTTTTCTTAAAATAATTATAATCAATGTAAAAGGCAAACATTCTACAAGAAAATAGCCTACTGCTAATATTTTCACCATCACAATGCTTGCTTTGTATTTTATGGAGACTGGGCTCCTTTCTCACTTTTCAAGGATAAAGACATTCAGATTAGTTTTTCCATGCTCCCTTTACCAGTACATAAACTTGAAATTGCTTCTTAATATTTTAATTAATTATTAAGGGTGGTGGAATGCTGGAAGTATTGAGTTTGGAAATGTCCATACAATATATCAGAAACTAGAACAGAAATAGTGAGGTAGCTTTAGCCATTAATCTATCATGCATTTTCTTCAAGAGCCTTCAGGTACAGCACTCAACACCTAGGGATCTCCCAGTTCCAGGTAAAAATCAGGAAGCAACAGATTCTCCTCTTCCTCAATTAAAAAACTATAGTTTTTAATGTTGTTTTGTGTAATGACCATTACTGAAGTATTCTTAGTTAGTGTACCAAGCCCTTGTTTTATATACTGTTTAAAACATGTTATCTGTCACACCTGTTGAGCTGTTTTTGAGAAACATTTAAATAAAAAAATATCGAAGTACCTATACAGATTAAGTGTCAATGATGTGATATAGATTCAAAATCACATCAAAGGAATGTGAAAATAGTATTCTTCTAATTGCTGTTGTATGTAAATTGTAACCTGTGAAGAAAACTTTTATGGACACGACTTCTGTTGTGTAATAATAGTTAAAACCCTGAGGGAGTTGTAAAGGAATGAATTCTTATCCCAATAAGTAAAATTCTGATAATTATTTGCTTTCCTACTCCAAATCTGTGAAAGCAGATTTTATAACTTCTCTATAACTTTTTTATAACTCAAATTATACATTTATCATTTTGGGGAAACTATGTAATGGCATATTGTATACAGATTTAGTATACTTGAATTACATTTCTTCATATTTCAGATGATTTAATGCATAAATTACCTTAAATCTGTACCTTTCCATGAATAAAAACATAGTAAGAAGACAAAAAATTCTTTAATGATGTTCTAGTTACAGTGAACGGTCAGTGCAACACAATTAAAACAAATACAACGTACAGAGGAGTAACAGTTGCAACACTTCAACTCCACTTATGCTAAATTATAAGTCAGGAATAAATAGACACCAGATCTCCGTGTGAAGAGAGAACTATTCTTGCCTAGTGGCTATGTACTCTAGGATCCTTCTTTGTTTACAAGGAATGAAAGTAGTACTGGAAGATGTGAACAACTCTTAATACATGTGCAATGATTCATTCAAGAGAAAAAAAGCTACATTATTTGATTGTAACCACTTAATGAATCAGTTATTTGTCCATGAA
Organism: Atractosteus spatula; assembly: GCF_055471065.1. Classification (NCBI taxonomy): domain Eukaryota; kingdom Metazoa; phylum Chordata; class Actinopteri; order Semionotiformes; family Lepisosteidae; genus Atractosteus; species Atractosteus spatula. Next base: position 36,488,919 of record NC_142707.1, read on the forward strand.
AAAAACAATTCTTCAAATCCAAAAGACCAGAGTTTAGCTTTGAACTTCTGACATGCACAAGATTTCACTATCAAGGAGAAAGTTTTGCTATCCAGTCCATTCTAAAAAGTATTTTTGTAGGTTTGAGTTAATTACATTAATTTAAATCAAAAAGACTATTGGATATTAAACCAAATCAGTAGGAATATAATAGTTTTAGGAAAACTTATTTAGATCTAGTCAGTCTGCAAGCAATCAGGTACTTAACTGTGATAGCTGCACAACTTTAACCAGATGCAGCTCTGAAGTAATACAAAGACTTCACCTTGATGTGATTAATTGAAAGAACACTAGCTCAAACTGTCAAAGAAAACTAACCTACCCTTCATGGAACACAGCTAATCAAGCTGATTTAAATCATAGTCTACACTAGCCAACTAATTGGGAGAGAATCTGAAAATTGAAACCACTGTTACATTAGCAATACCCCTAAGTGATTTATTTGCATAAATTATCCATTTTTGGTGAATGATAAATATTAAACAAAAGCTCCTGTTTACTAATGAACAAATTAGGAAAATACTTTTTTTAGAGATAAGGTCCAAGCATAACTTGTATTTTAATTTACCATTGCATTGCAGAAACAGGTTTTGAAAGAAAATTTGAAAGACTAGTGAAACGACAATTTGTTTTTAAATCAAATCTAATCCATACATCATACCCATTACCAAGTTTTATTGTAATTACAAAGCACTTCCGACATATTTCTGCATTGTACTGTAGTTACAAAAATACGAACAGCAGTCTATCAGACAGGGAAAAAATATACAGTTTAACTCCTTATAATTAATGATATGGAAACATTCAATCCATTTTTTACTTTTTTTTCATAAACAGTCAACCAGCTCACAGAGATTCCCTCAGGACACTCAGGTTTAAAAGCATTCAGTATAAATGTCATAGGTAAGAAAGTTAAAGTTGCTCCCGTTCCATGAAACAGAAATATAAAAGATCAAACAACTTCAAAAGCAAAGGCTTCCTGCTATAAATTAAATATTTCTGATTTAAAGCATTATTATAGCAGTATAATAAACTCCACAAACATAGAAACTGAAGAGAAATTAGGTCTACTTAGCCTAGAGTGTTTTGCCTAAGCAAAGAAAAAAATAACTGAATGGAAATGCAATCGTGGGTGGATGTTTAAGGTTAAGGGTTCTATACGTTTTGTGTAAAACCATGGAAACTGAAACCAGCTTAAATATCCCAAGTGGGGATTGATGTCTCTCAGCTGATAAATGCTTGACAAACCCATGGGAAATTCAAGACTTAACACATGAAGTGAATGTAATAGGATTTGATTGAGCATATCCTGTTGTAGGGACACACTGAAGAAAAAAGGCTTCTGGCTTCATGTCCTAAGGTTTGTATAGTCTATTTAGTTTGGATTTTTTTTATATCAAGAACAGAAAGGAATATTAGAGGCAAAAATAGCAACAATGCATGTCAGAGTGGGCTGTAAACTGGATTGCATTTGCAGTAACCACTTCCTATCTGGGGATTTGGTTTTGTCGCACATGATGATACAAATTGCAAAGTGTCTTGGACATTTTTTAATGTTTTTTAGAATACCCATACTGTACTTTGCATGCAACTCAAATGGGAAGCTCAGCTAGAAGTATGTCAGCCTACCACTCAGCCTACCAGGATACATTTAAAAATGTTACTGTAAAAATTAAATATACACAATAAAGTTAACTTCTTTAAAGGTTAAGATACAAATTCACACACTTAAAACTTGTGTTCTTTTGGTTATGTGTAAGTAAATGAAAAGACAATATTTGGCCTATCTAACTCATTTGGTTTTTGGGAGTTAATTCATCCAAGAATATTATCTAAACATTTCCTGAAAGAAGCCATGGTACAGGACATTACAGCAAGACAGTAGTATTCTCCAGTCTCTCACAACCCTTTGTTTAAATTTTCAGTTTTAACTGTACTTCCTCTCACTCATGAAAATGAGGTTTTACTATCGCATTGCATAGTTTTAACATCACATAATTTGATTTAAACCCTTAACTTAATATTCTGTTCACCTGTTTTGTCGATTCCACACATTATCTGATGAAAATGGTGCATCAACATAAACACCAAAGTATCTTTTATAGGTAGCTTTTCTAAGCACAGTGTTTCCATTTGATGTATGATGTAGGCTCATGTAGACTTCTGAACATTAATTACCATGTGCCAGATGTTTGCTTGGACTTGAATACTATAAATCTTTGAGTTCAGGTTTGACATTGCTAACTCATCTTCCTATGTTAATATCAGCTGCAAACTTGAATAAATTACTACTACATTTACTACTACTTTACTACTGATTTACTGAGCATCAAAAGAAACCACTTAGAACTGCAACACATTCACAGATTATAAAGAAAATGTACTGACTAGCAGACATGACATGAGTTACATTCATTATGAGCTTTAACATTTGTCACTGACAAGAGTTGATCAGCAAAATGTCACAGGAGAGTAATGTGTGGCCAGTGTTGGAAGTAATAAAAGCTGTACTTTTGTGACAGATGCTTTGCTCCAGGTTGCAGATAACATCTTGTGGGATTCTGTTGCATTTCTCTTGCAAAGACTGTATATGTGCTATATAATGTATATATCAATATGGATATAAGCTACACAATCCTAGATATCCTAGACAAATACATACGTACAAAGTTGTTCAGGTGGGAAGCTGCGTCAGCAAAGGAACAAGTAATAGGTTTATTCCATGCTGAAAAGAGTGTCACCCGAAGAAGGCTCCACAACTGAAACGTTGTGTTTTCTTTCTTCTCTTTTCAGCATGGAATAAACCTATTACTTGTTCAAATACGTATAAATGCAAGTACCTTAATGAATCACATCTCTGACCTCTTGATTTCACATGTCATTCCAGCTCATCCCACAATTTTTTAATGGGGCTCACATCTGGTGAGGGAGGCATTCATGGCATAAATGTCATGTTTATCTCACAAGAAAGCGGTTGTTACACAAGTAGCATCAGGACATATGTTGTGCTGCTGGAATACTGACATGTCAGTCCACAGGGAAGGTGTTTTGGAAGACTTTCATGAGCCCAATCGAGGGGCAACAGTTGGAGCTTCTCATCGAATTGGTCTATTGTACACAACAGTTAGTACATCGTTCCTCACAACTTTGTCACACTGACTTAGATTTGACGGTTTACCCAAAACTTGCAACAAGTGAACAAATTTGCACAAATTAGCACAACATATCCACATGATGGAACAGCAGTAGCCAAATCAGGATCAGACAATCCAGATTCAACCATTGTGAAAGTTTCGGATGAGGGTGAAGTTACTTCTTGCGAGGAATGTTACTGCAGCTCACAATGACCTGTTCAGCACTGATGTGACATGCTGGAATAAAACAACTGAAATTGTTAAAAAAAAGTTCAAAACAACAACGGTGATTGGCTTCTATAAAATAATACAAAAATTTACAAATATCAGAAACTGTTCATGGAAAACCCTCTTCACACATAACAAAACAATGACGGCTTATTGCTTTGATAGGCGACTATTTGGAGATTTGTGCAAGTGCATTTATGGCGGTGGCTTTAATGACTGGAAACAAGTTGCAGTTATCATTGTTGAGCATGGCAGTGACACTTGTCACAGAAATACAGTGTTCAATCGGATTTCTTGAATATAAGCCAAAGGAGACTTGAAACTGAAAAGAGAGTTTGAATAAGACTATGCATATTGGAGACAGGATGCTTCAGTTAAGTTGCTGGTTGAGCATGGGCAGTTTTTTAGAGGCGACACTTCCCCAGTAATGGTAATTACTAGGTCAGTTTGATCCTTTTCTCCAAGAAGATATAGAAATATAGAAATGCTGGTTAAAAAAAACAACATAAAAACATAAGAAAAGGTACAAATGACAGAAAGCCCTTCAGCCTATCTAATCCAGTTGGTAGTTAGTAGTAGCTAATTGATCATACTTGAGGAAAGGTACTGTATCTCGGAAGAATTTAGTACTTTTAGAGGGCTGCTTTCAGAAATAAACAGTTGCAGTTTACAGACTTTTCAATTATTGATTCCACTCTGGATTTATCCCACAATGATCAACTTCTGCTTGTCTGCGATGTGTCCCAAAAGAGACATTTCTCCCAGTAAATCATACTGGAAAATTGCTTTGTATTTTGGTTTTATAGCAGTTGGATACTGACACAGTAAATTCCAGACATCAGTGTTATGATATACAAAGGACTGCAATCACAAATTAGAGATATACAGTATGAGGTATGCTCACACCTGAAGAATTCTTCACAGCAGAAACGTTGTGTTTTCTCTCTTCTTTTTTCAACATGGAATAAACCAATTACTTTTTCCTTTCCAAATTAGAGATGGATGGGTACCTTGTGCAGCTAACACTCTCAATTTAAATGGGGTAACAAAATTCAGGATTTTTTTCCTTCAGTCACTTACTGCTCTGAATCAATGTTTTGCTAGCTGTTACTGCAGAACTAGAGACAAATGATAACGAAATAGAGATGCTGCATGCTCTGTCCTCAAACTGGTCATCATATGTACAAGATACAAAAACACTTCATTTCTGTTATGGAAATATTCAAGAAAATCTTCAAGATGTAGCTAATGATCCATATCAAAACCCAAATACTAGACACAGATACCAAAACTCGCTCACTGCTCATGAAAATGCCTTGGCCCCTGTTGTAAAACATGTGGTATCTTTAAAAGATTTTGTGGTTGGTTTACAGTTATGTTTAGTTGGACTGCTTTAAAACTACTCCTAAGGAATGACATTTAATTTGTCAACAGTATAAATCAGAAAAACAGTGAAACAAAGTATAAAGAAACACGGCAAATGCGATATTTTCCTTTGCAAGAGATTCAACGTAGCTATTGCCAAACCTGTGGCACAACCTGTGCCAGATATATGAAGCACACAAAGAAGCACGCAGCGACTTTGTATTAATAATATTAATCTTCCTTTTGCAATAGAAATATGTTTCAACTGCGAAACTAAAGAACACAGTACTGAATTACTGTACAACAGGATTTTGTGAATTAAGTAGTTGAAATATTCTAGTTTTCCCAAACAGAGACCAGTGACTTACTTTGGAATGAACAAGTGATAGCATTGTTCTCTTGATAAGTGGGGCATACTGTCTCCTTTCTGTTTTTCTGTCTTGATTTTCACCAGGCTGGTGAGCACAGTTAAATCTGCTCATCACTTCTTCCCAATCAGCTCTCTCACTAATGAGGTGATTAAGTGGGTATGTAACAATGTCCCTCGAATGCATCACAATCAGTACTGGATGACCAATTAATCCACGTTTCAGCAAAAACGATTAAAAATATCCAAAATTTCTACACAGCCTCTGCTCAAGTAACATAATTTGTTCCTTAAAAAGCATAAGGTGAACATTCATAACCAAATGTGAATTTCCCATGAATTTACATAGAATACCTTCAGACTCATTCCCAAGGTCTGGAAGAATCATCAGATATTACATACTTCTACCCCAACAGAACACTGAATAACCAAAATAAGAATGCTGTTGATTATTTAAGGTAATTATCACATTTACCCTAGCACAAGAGTTACAAGATAAGTAAAATACACCATAACATGTCTAAGAATGGGGGTGCACTGAGATGCTGTGTTTTGGGAGCCTGCAGTGACAGGTTGTGCTATGAGGATGGAATCTTCTATGACTATAAAGGTTGCACCTTTGCTGTAGAGAAAACCTCTTCATGACCACAAAAGACAGGTATGAAAATGCTTAGTTGCAGTGAAAAAAAGTGTTAAATTTAGACGAATAGACATTGTTTTCAGTCTACTGCTAGCATTTTGAAAGTTCATGACTTTTAGTAAAAACCATCTGAAAACCTAAAAATGAATTACTGCTGTTGCTTACTTAAAGAATTCTAAAAAGAATTACCTTTGTTACAGTAAATCTGTAATAACCATTCTCTAGAATGTTCCACATAGATGATGTTCTATTATATAAATATTAGAATTTCCCCATCCCTTGGTTTTAACTAGGACACTGAGACCAGAGGATGCTCCTGGGGCAGAACAGATCCTGTTTTGGGCTTTACAGAAGGGATGGCTGTCTTTTTCAATGCGACTATTACTTTGTGTGCTAATCATAATGCAAGGGAGGTCTTTTTGAATACCTTAATTTGTGTTACACCACAATGCTATTTGCTATTTGACAAGTCTTTTTTAAGTTGTCACAAACACCAGAACCATGAGGTCAACCTTGAATGGCAATCTTTGAGACACTGTATGCCCATATTGATAACGTTTTTATTCTTACTCAACCATTGTTGCCCTTGTGTGGAAGTAATCCTCCCATGCAACTGATCACACATTTGGGTAAAACTTAATGGCCTCTTTCTGGTGGAGGAGTGAACAACCCATTAGCCTTGAACTCCTTGATGATGGACATCACAGTCAAAACAGATGTCTTATGTATTTTGTCGCCTTCAACAGAACTAGATTTCAAACAATTCTCCAATATCCCCCCTGATGCTGTGATACTGAGTGTTTTGTTTCTGCTCCATTAATTCCCAGCGGCAATCTAGGTGACATCCAGAAACCTGCTGAGGCTATATAAAACTACCATATGACTAAAAAAGCAGGATTAGACTTGCAGGATCTACTTTCTGCATATTTACAGGACACGCATATACTGTACTCGTGAATTTAGAAATTCTGTATATGTAGTTTCCAACAATATTATGTATTTATACACTTTTCATACAGTTATATTAAATTAGAAATTAGAAGCTTTTTCTGTGCTGCTATAAGTCAAATACAAGTTTCTGTAAATTTCTTTATTTGTGAGAAGCATACTGTATGTTTCAGAGACTGACTACTTGGTACTGATACTAATTGTTACACGAAGTGTTTTGTAGTTACATTTCCAACTTTCAGCCTTTTTATAAAAATTTATTCTTTATTTCTCTAAGACTGGACAAGAAGCAACATGGTTATGACTAGTGTGTTTGCACAGCATATAAACAGGTTACTAAAGTTTCACCTTCTAATTTATTAATCTGTGCATAAAGATCAGAGGCCCAGTATCATCACTTGCCATTCAAGAAATCAATAACATTTAGAAAAATGCACCATTGTTCCACTGTACATTGGAGATATTAAAAAAGGTGCTATCTGATGTGTGGGAATTAATAATAAGCAAAAATAGCATTGTAATGTCCAAGTTTCCCCATAATTTTAACCACAAATAGACACATACTGTACAAAGACAAATGTAAATAGGTATTTCAAAACTGTTAAATATATGCTTTTATACCTGTTGAATGCTGTCAGAGCTATCTTGAAATAGCTAAAACCAACTACGTTGCAGATATGGGAAACAAAGCATTTGTGATGTCACAACATAAGGCGCTGTACTGTATGGGTTGTCCAAATGTCACAACACAGACCCACTAGCCCCATCACTAAGGGCCATACAAGAGTATGGTGGCAATACCAATGAAATCTGTTTAAATGTTAGATACTAAGGAATTGAAAGGATACCTGAAACTGACATAATTTTCCAAATAATTTTCTGAGAGTAAACAATCTAGTGCAACATAAAATTCCTTTAACATCTTTCAAACATACTTTGCTGTGCGTATGTCTTGCCTATTGCCAGAACTCAAGATGCTACGTGGAAGTCCTTTAAGTGAAAACCAAAGACAGCAAATTTTTAATGAATTCGTTTTAAAATATAGAGATTTTAAATTTAAAATCCATACACTTCTCACCATGTTTCCTTAAAAACCTGCAGTTCACAATTGGGGTGAGAAAAAACAACCAAATCAGTCAGGTTCTTCTTTAAAAACCCTTGAAAATTCCTTAAGGACAAAAGATGTAAATTAGAAGCATTAATTCAGCTTAGAAGCATAACAAAGAAGGACATTTTTATGCCTCAACTCACCTTGTTTCATGAAGGTCCAAAATGTAACATCTATCTCGGAATTTTATAGTGACCGTACTGCTCTTGTGTACAAGAAAAAAAAAGAAAGCTTTAGGTTTTCAGCATCCAATTAAAAAGGGGTTATGCTCCCGAGACAGCGCTCCAGTGTTATAGGGAGTATAGGCTATTGAGAAAGAAGTACTGCAGCTACAGCTTGGGAGGTGGTTTCTTGCAGCACAAAAGCAAGCCAGGCTCTCTAATCACTTTTGTTTTTACAAGGGATTTCAGTAAAGTAGTGTCAAGGCTTTAGAGTAACGTCCATAAGAGCATTCTTCTTGCCTTTGTCCTCCACCTATCTCCCACCCCCTCGACCACCACCACCACCACCACCTTTCCTGAGAAGGGAAATGACACAAGCGGGCAGTACTTTTTTTTTCGAACTCACAAAAGATGTCCGAGTGCTCGAGAGCAAACGGACACAGCCAGCGGTCCATACAGAGAGCTCTTATTTGATCTGAGACTTGCTGAGACGCTAACGAAGCCAGAGGCAGACAGGCCAGAGGGAAGGCTTATTTGAGCACAAATTTAACGTTTATTCATCAGGACGGCTTTCCCTTTGAGGAGCTGCCCAAACACAGCCCTCACAATCCAGAGTCAATCTTTTCTTGCTGCCTCTTAGCAAACACATGGGAGCCTGGGAATTTCTCCCGCATACTGATAAATCAAGGGCTGGCCCTTTCACACGCTAACCTTTAGTACCTTTAGAAGGAGATGTCAAATTTCTCTGGGACTCTCGGATTTCAAATGGTATAAATCAGTTGAGCATGGAAAAAAAAGGTGCTTTACATGTTGTAGGTACAATTATACAACATATCAAAAACTCACAGATCATGCACCCTCCTTAGTAAAAACACTGATGGCAAACAGGTTATTGCATGCTGAAGTGAATCTGACACCGAATAAGAACATGAAAGCCATGAAAGCATTTAGAAACAATAACTGTTCTTTAACCTGTTGACATTACTGTAGAAAGACAGCCCCTATATACTGAAGTTGATTTATTTTTCGCTTCTTTTATAGGACTTCACCAGACTTTGCTAGATGTGAAGCTGAGCCTAAAGGCTCATACAGATAATGGTAAACAACGGTTATCATTATCATCATTATTATTCGTGGAATGCATAAAGTAAGCAGAGTTAAAAGCTGCTGAAAAATGCTAAAAAAGGTTTATCTAAATGTTTGAGAGACACTTCATTTGAAAGCATTGCAACAAATCTATCCTCTTCCATCATTTATTTTCTTATTTAGTGAAGGACATCTGTTCTGACTTGAAGAAAGTCTTCCATAGGTTGGTATTATTTCCCATTCTTACTCAACAGTCTGTTACTTGTGCCAGAATGGTAAAATTCATTCATTCTGCGCCTTCTCACTCAGCAGCATGAACACAGGAGTAAAAAGGGGATTAGGCTCAGAGACTTGTACTAATGTGATTGGGCTGGGAATAACTAAGCAGTGGCATTCAAATGTGTCATGCTCCCTAAGGAAGTATCTTTGCCAGAAAGCCCAAATGTAGTATTCAACAGCTGCTAAATAGGCCCAAACTGAGTTGATATTAATGTACAACAGACCTCCCATGCCAATCCTTGTATTCATTAAAAAGTAATGCAGTTTATGAGATCTTTCATTTTTAGGAAAGGACTTTTTTTATAATACAGTTATAAATGTAATGGCTGACACATAAATGTACAAATAACATACTTTAAAAATTAAAGTATAAAACTGAACATTAGACGTAATATATTACCTGATTTCCATTTTTTCAATGTCTGCAGAATTCCGATCTGTAGACATAGTGCAGTTAATAGTAGCAAACATAGTAGAGCATAGCTTTTTTTCCTTGAATTGTGCCTTTTCGTTTTCATGTAAGCACAGTGGAACAGAATCTGTTCAAACACTATAATTTAAACCGAAAAATCTTTAATTGCTAGCTAAATGAATAACGTAAAAAAGTCACTGTCAGTGTTAACATAGAGGTTTCATTCCATTAAAATTAAAATGTTACCACGTCAAGCGGTTGAAGACATTGATTAACAAAGAAAAATGTCAGAATGAATACTGGCTATTAAGAGTATATGTTTTCAGGGGGCCCAGACACCATCAGTGGGAGGATGATTGTCTTCTTTGACAAATATATGCTATAAATACCCATACACATGTACTCATCTATCACAATCATCTACTGCCCTGATACAGATGGTAAACTTTTTACAAGTTGCTTTCTAAAAGATCATGGAGTTAAAAAGCAGATCCAGATAGCTTACCCACTTAACATCTCATTCCTCATACTTGTGCTCCTGGCTATGACACAAAGCCATGCATCAAAAGTAAATGGATACTGTAACAGGATCGAAAGATGGCCAAAAAAAACTTCAGTTGGAAGACTACAGGACACCACGTAATAATACCACTCAGATTCTAAAACTTGCGTTTCTAAATGTGTTTAGTATATCAAAGCGGTCAGAAACATTTTTAATTACAACACTCAAATAACCTGCAAACTGCAAATAAGATGCCAAATAGAAGTACAAAGTATTGAGATTAGATGAGAATACCTCCTTTATTGAAAACCTAAAAAAGGATTAATATTACTTTTTAAACATTTTTCCAATTTAAATATGCATTAATAAATTTAACTTTGTGAATCATGCTACCATATTTTACGTATGCTTTTAAAAATAATGCAGATAAAGAAAAAATAAAACAAAAGGCTCATTGGCTACTGCTTATCTATACCATACTGGTCAATTAATCAACTTTCACAAAACTACTCAATTATACCTAATTACCCAAGTTTGATCCTCATGTCAAAAGGATTCATTTCACTTTATTTGATGATGTCAATATATTCAGCTCAATATTGGTTTCATAAATGATGACAGCACATTTCAAAAGGCTGACGTTGTTGCTTTATGCAAGAACATGAGGATATAGCTCTTAGGTGAGCACTGCATGCTGGAAATTAAAGTTTAATCATTTGGGTGTATGGAAAACAAATGTAAGCTTCCTAACTTTTTTATAAAGAGCATTAAAAGAAACCAAAATATGCAATGTACAGCTACTTAATTTAGATGTCTGGTTGTTTAGTATGGTATTAGGCACGTAACACCTAGCTGAAAGAGCATCATGTTAGATATTTCGCTGTGATTTGCTTATTTTCATGTTGCTAAACATACAAATATATGCTAATGGAGAGGCTTTAATTTTATTTTAGCTTAATCTTTGTTTATGGTAACAATCCATTCAATTGAATATCTCAATTGTTCAGATTCACCTAATGTAATACACTGTATCACCTTTCTTTAAATGCAATTTAAAGTGCAATTTTTACTAATTAAGAAGTTTTATTATCATTCAGTATCCTAATAGTTGCGTATAACTGTTTCAATAGTCCCTGAGATGCTCATGTAGGCACTGGAATTACTCTTAAATAAAGAGCTCAACAGAAGAAGCCAGGATCTACTGTCCTCCCACAACGAATGCCAAATGACCAAACAGCAGTCATCAGCAATGGCTATTAATGGCTAACAAACTGCCAATACTGTATTACAGATTCTTTACGCATCAAATATACAAAAATCAATATCTAGCACAAAGGCTAGCTTCCCATTTCAAGGCAAGTCAGCTAATTAAAAGATCACTCATCATCAAAAGACAGTCAACTGAGTGAGACAAATGAACACAGGAACCACCCAAACACAGGAAACCACCCAAACATACCATTTTTGTAAACACAGAAAAGCATGAATACAAACCTAACAACTCCTCAATACTAACAATCACTTATCGTTAATGTATAGACCATAAAAAACAACAGGGTTATACATTATTTTGATAATATGATGTTATGGTCTATTTATATGACGAGTGGGTAAAGATGGTTTCAAACTGAGGTAAAATTAATACAAGGTTAATACAATTTTAACAATTAACTTATTTATCTGTTGGATTTTTAAAACCAGCTTGCATTTTAGATGAAAACTATCTTGCCTTGAAGTGTTGGGGCCCTCTTTAAGGATCTGGATTAATTCTCGGAGCCATTAACAGTAGAGTAAAATTATAACTGACAGGCTTATAGAATTACATCATGCAAGAGGTCAACAGGGTTTCCCCACAAGGCAGAGTTTCCAAATTATAATGAGGAAATCGAAGAGGGAGGAGGGAGCAGGGGGAGAAATTTTGGGGGGGTTGATTTCCATAATGGTGCAGAATGGAGCAGTAGCTTAATAAACATACCACTGTGGCTAATAAAATGGATTAGCCATAAGGACTGGCACAAATCCTGCAGTTCCTCTTCTGCGTCTCGCTACAGAGCAAAACATAATTTAATGTACCAGCATTTCCTCTTCTGATACAACCACAGCATTAGGCATGTTTAAAGGTGTACATAAAGCAGATGTAGTAACTCCATATTTGATGAATTTGTTTCTTGGGTTTCACTGGCATCACCAACTTGATACTAATTTAATATATTCATTTCATAATCACTTGTGCCTTAATATGCACCTTAATTTTCACAGCATGATGTCACGCTTGCTAGACTATTACATCAATTCTGGACTGTAAAACTAATTTTTACAGCTGTTACCAAACAATGTTCAAAGAAAAATAAACGTTCAAAGTATGCCAGTCTCTTATAGCTCAGCTTATAACACATTAATATCATGTTTTCAAATATACTAGTAAAACTAATGCTGATATTTATTCTGATTTTTTTAATTAATGATCAGACCCTTAACAAAATCAATACAAAGTCTATGTAGTCAAAACTACAGTACTTTAATCATTACTTTCAATTGTGTTGGTCAGTTTGAAACAAAACTAGAAAGATTGTCCTCAGTATATCCTGCCTAAGGCAGTCCAGAATGTATTTTTTTCATTACATACTTATGGTTCATTCTTGACTAAGTCTGCTGCCACAGTCTAAAATTGTAATAACTGTTTAGAATATTTTCTTGGTTTATTCTATGATGTTTGTGTTTCTCATTTTTTTTTCTATATTACAGCTAAAGGTATATCTTACATTTTCAAAGTGAATTTAAGCAGAATAAACCCTTTGCCAAAATTTTAAAAAAAAGTTAAACAAAAATGTTAAAAATGCTTAAAAATTTACCAAAAAAGAATGCATTCTAAAAAAGAGCTTTAATGTTTTGTCATATTAGTTTTAAGCTTAATATTAAACAGAAATCACATAAATAGTATTATCAATATGCTCATAGTTTACAGTTTAAGAAAAATATATTCTCACACTCTTACAGATGTGATCAATTAATAAATTCCCAAAAACCTTTGTCATTGAATTTGGCAAAATGATAGTAAAATCTCAAGATGCAAAGTAGGCTTATACATACAGTATATTTACATGGAGTTAACAGAGTATTGGCTTCTGTGGAAAATAAACATTACTCATTCTACCTTCAGTTTTTATGGTTGCTTTAATGCATCTTTAAAAACAATGCATTCGAAGAAACATATTTAGAAATGTGCAAATGTATCTGTAGAGAGAAGTAATCATCATCAATACTATACTGAGAGATGCTGGAGGGAGCAAAAGCTAAAGGAAAGTCAGGGCTTACAGAAGAGACAACACCCCTCTCTGGAGTCTAGACAGTGCTCCCCACTGGCACTGGCTTTTTCACCAGGCGTCCCGGTTTTCAGTCCAAAGACATGCTGGTAGGTTAACTGGTTTCTGGGAAAACTGGCCCTGGTGTGAGCGTGTGCATGTCTGCCTTTGTGTGTCTGCCCTGTGATGCCCATCCAGGGTGTACCCTGCCTTGCCCCCCACTGCTTGCCAGAACAGGCTCCAGCTCCCTCTTAGCTCTGAATGGGATGAAGTGGTTAGCACATAGATGGAAGGACTGAGGACTGAGGGATAATTCACAATTGAGAATCTGAGGGGGGAAATTATATTTCTTTTGCCCTACGGGTTGGGTAGATTAAAAAAACTTGGAAGTACAGCATCTAGGAGAGCTACTGAGACTTTTAAGCTCTTTTTCTCAAGCTTTATGCAGAAGTAGCTTCAAGACTCGAACTTCAGGAGGAACTATTTCCTACAATGTTTGTTCTGCATGTTTTTCTTCTAAGTGTAAAAACTCCACCAAATCCGTCGTTTGCGGTGTTTGAAATGGAGATAATCAGACAGCCTAAAACAGATTTAGGAAACACAATGTTTCGGCTGAAGGCTCCACAGCCGAAACATTGTGTTTTCTTTCTTCTCTTTTCAACATGGAATAAACCTTTAACTTGTTCCTTTGCAGCCTACGCATGCTGACGCAGCTACTTACTTAAAACACATTTAGTCTATTTAGTCCATGTTATCATAAGTAGCTTCTATGTGGGGAACAGAGGGGACTTCAAAGCTGGCCCTCAAGTTCTCAGAGGTTAGGGAGAGACATTTTTTTGGAGATGATTTGCTTCTTCTCCCCAGAGCCACTCCTGCTGTGCACATTTACCCAGTGAGGTCACACGGAGAGCCCTCAGGCAGAGCGCAGCACTGCCAAGCACGGTTTTATTAGGCATTTTTAGGAAAACTAAAGATCTAAAGTTTAGTGTAATAACAAAAAATGAATAAGCTTATTGCAACAAAAGTTAGTGCATTTCACTTTCTTGAGCCTGAAAGGTTACACAGTTCCTCCTGCCTTATACTTTGCTCCTTAAAGATGTCTGGCTTTCGTCACAATCAAAATAAATATTAAAAATATTATATTAATCCTTCACTTCTGAGCAAGGGAAATGGACAGGAATGAAAATTTTTCCAGGTACGCACCACTGTTCCACATTGGATATACTATAGCAAAACATACCGACTTTAGATACAATAACATCAACCCAGCCATTCATTCTCGGCAAGGGTCACGGCAACCCACAGACTACCCTGGAAGCACAGGGCATAAGGCAGGACGGAACACCAGCATTGCAGTGCATGTGTGAACAGAAACCGGAACAATTTACATCCAACAATTCATCTAGTCTTGTCTTTGGAAAGTCAGAGGAAACGAGCACCCAGAGATAACCCATGCGAACACTTTAAGAAGTTGTCCCTGTCAAGAACTGAACCCAGCACTCAAGAGTTATGAGGTATTAACATATTCCTAAGGCTAAAAATGTGAAATTAATGGAAGGAGGAAGTGGAACATTAAAAACAATGTGTATGCGCTACTGTCTGAGAAGTAAAATAATTCCTAATAGATATATACATACAATTTCTAAGAACTATGTTAAAGGCCTTTCACTGTGGAAACCAAGGGATAGAGAAGTAATCAATTAATGCATAGCATTTTACATTACTACATTAATATACCATTAAGCAGCAGTTGCTCCTCTGAACATATAAAACATACTTGACAGGAACGACTAGTTCATTTAATAACCCACAAGACCCTAGAAGAAGGGGTAAATGCTTTTTAATTGCAAAAATGTATACTTTAAATTAAGCATGTGCCCTACCTCCATGTAACACTATTTACTTTTTATGATGACTTTTGAGCCAAAATGATTTTCCAAAATAAGGAGAAATGGAAAGAAACAGAACATGAAAAGTTTTGCTGAACATCATTTAAATATGAACAGACCAAACTATTTAATTTTGACTTACCTCAAGGGTTATGATGACCCCGATTCTCTTGGGTTCAGACCCAAAGGGTATAAACTCTTTCTAGTATTGTGATTTATAATGCTGGCACTAAGACAAAGATAAAGCTTCCCACAAGAGCACAGAGACTTTACTTAGCTTCTTGGACATCTCTCCAGTTTGCCTCTATTCCTTACCATATGAACAGGGCCATCTTTGTTTCATTTGCAATTCAGTTAGAATGTAGACTAATAAAAATTTCAAAGATGTTGAAAGTCTGGTTGCAAGTTCAAAATGCAGCCATGCTGTCAAGTTAACATTTAAAGAAGACTTGGAATGTCAAAAACTAAATAGCAGAATACAGTTACTCCATTATTTTTCTGACCATAAAAATAGTTATAATAAATACATTTTAAAAAAGGAAAAATGGTATGTAAACAGTTTATAAAATATGTTCAATAATATGGCACAAGTACAATTTCTGCAATACACTCTGAAAATGAAATTGAATACTCTTGTTCAGCACCTGGTTTTAAATTCTCAATGGTGAGCAGATTGTTGTAATGCAGATGTAATCTCGTTCAGACATTTCTCAACCCAATGTTAGCATCTATACTGTCTCAGTGCGTTTAGGTAGGTTTCTAGCTTAAGTCCTTCTGATGATTATGTATGTTTGCCAACTAGCCACTTTAGTTAACTAAGTGCAAAATAAAGTTTAATCAATCCAACACAAAATCTATAAAAGTTTCTTTGCACAGTATCAACAAGTCACGACTCTAATATTTCTTGACAATTAACTTTTTAGTTCACGTTGCACTAAACCGTCCTGTATAACAGCTGCTGGGTTTTTATAGTGGATTAACCTCCATTAAAGGGTGTTTGTTGCAAAAGAGAGACTTCTGCAGAGGAATAACACAAATCAATTGTAGTATGTCTCTGTCCTATACATACAGTACAGTACTACATCATGGGGAAGTGAAGACTCAGATATTTAACACTGTCTTACTGTATTTTGAGTGCTGCTTTTTTTGGTTTAATAAAAAAAATCGAACAAAAGAATAAAAAAACACTACATCAGTTTTCAATTAACCACTTAATACATTAAAGCTGTTTACACAAGGTATTGGTCCAGCTGCAACACAACCGATAAAAGTGTTACAAAGTTCAAATCAGTGTTGGTGAATCACACAAAACACTTCGAAATATCAGTATCAAAATATCAGCCGTATCACTCTGCAACTCACAACTGGCAACCGACTGAAGCTAAGCAGGTGTGAGCCTGGTCAGTACCTGGATGGGAGACCTCCTGGGAAAAACTAAGGCTGCTGCAGGAAGAGGTGTTAGTGGGGCCAGCAGGGGGCGCTCACCCTATGGTCTTTGTAGGTCCTAATGCCCCAGTATAGTGACGGGGACACCATACTGTAAACAGGTGCCGTCCTTTGGATGAGACGTAAAACCGAGGTCCTGACTCTCTGTGGTCATTAAAAATCCCAGGGTGTTTCTCGAAAAGAGTATGGGTATAACCCCGGCGTCCTGGCCAAATTTCCCATTGGCCTTACTGGCTTCATTACTCTGCTCTCCTCCTCACTGATAGCTGATGTGTGGTGAGCGTTCTGGCACACTATGGCTGCCGTCGCATCATCTAGGTGGGGCTGCACGGTGGTGGCGGAGGGGATCCCCATTACCTGTAAAGCGCTTTGAGTGGAGTGTCCAGAAAAGCGCAATATAAGTATAAGCAATTATTTACTCTTTATTATAACAGAGATTATTATTAAAATATCTTTTTGCTCCTTCCATAGTATCATTTGGATTCCAATGACTACTCTCTGCAGAGCTGGAGACAAATGGCAAAACACGCTCAGATTTGTCTCTACCTATTTCTTTAAATTAATAGATCATTTCACTTCATAACTTCCTGTTATGAGTTTTTAAAAAAATGCTTGCCTACTATAAAACAGAAATGACCTACTTTTTCAAATTAATGTTTTTTGTAAGAAAAATGTTCGCAAAGTTATAATAAAGAGTTCTTGGTGTTACAATATAAGCATTAGATAAACATGCATAATAAAATATTCTAACATTATACTGTTAAACATTTATATGTATAAAGAATAATTGTGGCATTCTACATTGGCAAATTATATAATTTTCTACATTACTGAATATAGCTATTGCTTCTTTTGCGTAATTGTTATATGGAAACATTTAAGAACCTTTGGGTATGGGACGTTTTTTTTAAATAAAAAAAATACTCGGTATTCTACTATTAATGGTGAAAATGCCTTACATTCATTACTAATCTAGTAAGTCACAAAGGATGGAGGCTTCAGCCAAATTAAAATCAACATAATGATTTTACATTTCATTTTAGAACTTGTCACTTGTAGTGTTTTGATAAATCACAGCAAAAGCAATCTTTTTTTATCATCAGAAAAGACCTGTCTGCATGTTATGAAGCTGTCAAAATATATTATGGCAGGGGAGATTTTAGAAGAAGGAAGGCATAAAGGTCAATGACACGCATGATTTGGGAGAGACAAACTATTTATGGTAATGTAACACATTGGCTGTGCTCTTCATCTTTTAAAAAGCAATTACAGCACTACACCATTAGGATTTACAAGGCACTGTAAATCACACCACTGATCTGGGACTTGGTGGCTTGTGCTCACAGAATGGGAACATTCTCAGCATCAATGGTACATTGAGAGAAAACTGTGGTGCCCCTCACTCAAGCCTAACAGATCTAACTTTTCAATCCGATTGGTTTACCATTGGTCAGACAGTTATCCTTGGGAGGGTTTACACCTTCTACAGATATTTAACAACTGACTTCAAAAGGTAGTAAACTGTTCATCTAGGGATAGTAGGTAGACTAGTAAAACAGGGTACTGTCAACAGAGCTACATTACTGAGTCAAACCTGCTGGAAAGGACTTGTGAATAGCATTACTTTACTGCAGTTCTCCCAAACAGATCAGATACTTAAGCAATACATAAAGACAAATCAATCCAAGACAGTTCTAAAAGTGAAATCCTAACCAATGCAGCAGAATCAATGTCTCCCTATAACACAACTCCCTTTTCACCTTCTGGAGTTTTCTACCCATATGGGATCTAGTGAAACTTGCATTTCCTTCTCTGTCTTCTATTGTTGTGGTGCCTACTAAATATTTACTCTTCCCAGAATCCTAAGAAGGGATAGAGGGAGCCCCCTTTGTAATGCTGGATAAGAAACATTAGTCCTTTGCCAATCACAAGGTTTAAGCAAATCCCCCTAATTAACCATCTAATTCAGTGGCAAATTAGAGGACACCTTTTTACTGTGAGTTGGGATGACTTTCCTAACTTTGAACTGGGTTCACCACCTCCAAATAAAGATTAAATTATATTCAAAGGCAGTGATAAAAAGATATAAGGTCTACTTATAAAAATGTTAACGAATACTGTATTTGATCATTACCTAATTTGCTAATAAAACAATGAAGAATGTCTAAAGCCAAACAAAACACTCCTGGTACTAGTAATTACATTTTTTAATTGAGCATTTTTGTTCAGACAGTTAAAGAATGCTTTAACTATTTATGCACTATTTTAGCATCTAGAATCCTCATGTCATTTAAAGAATACCCATAGATATATGCTACATTAGGCATTCCTTGGTTGAGATTACCTATTTAAATCTGAATTAATACTTGCATGACCCGTAGCTCAAAGTAAAATATGGAGAGAGAGCTACAGAGCTTATTCATTTAAATAATGTTGCAAAACATTAAAGAACTGCAAAAATGAAGATTCCATGGATGCTTTAAAATAAGATTTTTTCCTAGTATTACCTTAAACTTTAAAATACAAAAACCAAAGGCTTTACCCAAGTCAAAAAGGTCATTCATATATTGTCAGTTAAGGTTGTGTAATTTATTCCTTCATATACACAGAACTAAATAACCGTAAACCCTCACTTTTACAGACTAACAGGGGAAAGGGTGTTCTTAAAATCACAGATTTCTCAGCCCAAAAACACACCCTTATATATGAAATATATATATATTTACACTACATATCCTATCTGGATCTTTTCACATTTTTAAAAATTGTAATCGCACAATAAATTAAAGATGTTCATCTGTAATTTTTATCATACATATACAAAGCTTTTTATTTTATGTGTTGTAACTATATACAATTTGCTAAACCAAATATACCCATTGTAAGCAGTTACAGTGCAAAGTATTAAGGCAATGGTGCCTTAAATGGCTCCACTGATACTCCTGAAATTTAAACTTGCTTTCCCCATTCCCCATTATTATAGGAAAAGTCCAGTATTTCTGATTTTAAAGACAAAACTCCCTATTTACCAGATTTTGTCTGTTAAATATAAAGTTTGTTAACCAAAGGTTTGCTGTATTGAACAGAGTGTAATCTAAAGCATTCATGGTTCATCTCATCTTTGCATGAAATTGTAGGCATTCTTTAAAATGTACGTTTTAACACCTTCAGACAATTTTCTTTGCAGTACATGTACTGGATTGAGAATGACACCCATTTGACTAAATGCCTGATCTGAAAGGGTTAATTTTTCTGAGCAGGGATAATAGATAAAAACTATCGCAAGCTCTTGTCACTGACATCAGACAATGTCCGCAGAACAAAATGAATAAAACACAGTGCTTAGCTTATGTCAACAATTTCAAAGGCCATTAACTGGCAATTTTTCATCTTCTAGCTTCCTTTTATTTTGAAAGGAAAACAATTTCCTGAAATCTCAAGCTGTCCCTCCTTCACAGTCTGTTGAATGTTCCAAACCACAGTCAGTATTAGATGGACAAAAGTAAAAAAAAAAACTGAAGCTTACAGGCCAGTAAAATCTAAAGAAAATTCCAACTGGAATGCTGGTTTAGTATTTTTTATTGTTGAAAATGCTCAGAAATATACAATCAGTATCCTGTAATAGATTTTTGTCTTTCATGCCAGCAGAATCAAAGAGAAACCTTTTACTTAGGTTTTACTTTAAAGAGAATTCATTTTAATAAAGATCATAATAAAAGCTTAACCATGCTTCTTTGGTGTTTTAAATTTACTAGCTAAAAGTCTTGTTTACATTATCTACAATGAAAAATTAAAAACATGAATTGCATTAAAAGTAAAAAATAATACATTTATGTGTATTATCTATTTATCTATTATTTATTCTGAAAATAATACATTTACTTAAAATATATACATATAATTCATGTACATTCTATAATCTAACAGTTATAATAAGTGAAGCATAGCTAATTTATAACAATGAATACACAGTGCTGACACCTCTGGAACAGTTATTAGGTTTCAGTAAGATGCTGAACTGAGAAAAATAATGGTATATCAACTGCTTAAGTGGAACATTTTAAAAGAATTGTTTGTAATAAAATTAAAACATGCATTCTTACAAACTACTATTTTTATTAATTTAAATATCTAAAACACCTAGGTAAGACAGTAATATATATGTAAAAAGTGTTTAAAATAAAAATCATGGAACCTTTTCCACATCTCCTTTGTACCCACACCAATGAAGCAAACTTTCAATATTAACATTACAACCAAGGAAGTCAATATTTAAGCACTACTGATAAAAAAATCCTTATCAATCTACATTTTCAAAGGTTTTTAAAACTAGAAAAATGGTCAAAAGTACAAAGTTTACATCATGTGTCATTGCTTCATGAGCATACAACATGACAGTCAGGACCAAGAAGGCAGCAAAGCAGCTATTTAAAAACAGAAAGGATTTCAGTAAATTCAAGTTTTACATGTTTAAACTATTAACAAGTGAAATAGTCTTCAACCAGTGGAAAAAATGTACATACAGCAGTATCCAGGATTTATTTTGAACTACAAGGGAAAAAAAGAGCAGCTTATCTTGTGTCAGTAGCAAAGTAGCCAATTTACCTACACTTAAAGCAGAAGTCTATTTTGACTTCTATTTTGAAGTCTATTTTAACTCATTCAAAGACTGTTTCCAAAGATTTGCATACTCAATGATTTTCATCCTCTATATTTGAACAAAGTTATAACCTCAATCACAGCATCTATGTACAAGCCAATTCTATATTTATAAATGAAAGGACAGTCCTGAACAGACCTAATGAAAAGCCGGCCACTGCTCTAGAGCTCTGTATACTGGCAGAAAGAATTGTGAGCCACAGTCCACATGCATTTCAGTTTCTGAGCAAATACTGGAGCTTTATCATTGGTTTAAAGCACAAAAATGTATGTACAATGCAAAAGCAAGGTCTAATTCTTTGAAAGACTGTTATAAAGATAATGAGCATAAATATGAAGTGTACTGGAATGCATTTAAAACTGCCAGGAAACTATGTTTTATATGGCTTTGCTGTGTGGAAGATTTTTTTTTTGTAATTATAGATTTTTCTGTAACTGAACTGTCTCTGGTCCAAGCTACTAGGGCAGCTGAATTTTAAAATACAATGGTAATTGCAGCCTTGCATAGAGCCTTTAAGGTATCAAGTCACAAGGCTGAATAAAACTTTGCAACACAACTAGTGTGGCATTTATTTAAAACAACCTTGGGGGTTTCCATCATAGAAACCAAACTTCCCCTCCGATCATCCACATAACAGCTGTTAAGTTACCCAAAGCACAAACATTTGGGAGAAAGCAACACTATGTTTAAAAAAATCACATACATACATTGCTTTGCAGTATGCAGCCTGCTTGTCAGCTGCAATAATGTCTTGAAGATGAAGTTCCTCCATTGTTGTTCATACAGAACATAAGCAACACACAAGAGAGGCTGGTACCAGTGCTTTCCACCAGTGTTGAAAACAAATAGCACCTGCTTTCTAGACTCCTGATAACCACAAAACATACAAAGCAAGGTGCTTATTTAGAAAAGGGCAGCACTGTTCAGCCCTGCATCTCAAGTGTCACCTAGTCAAAATTACTTCTACAGCCACAACATTGACTGGAATTCTAAGCAATCATTAAAGAAAGAACAAACAGGTGTGTGGAGACCATGAAAGAATTAAACAAGTCAAAATATGAGGAAATGAAATAACTATTGGAAATAACCTGTCATCTAGTTGAACACACATCTCCTGCGCTCAACTAATATATATTAAAAACTACCACAATTTAGTCCATCAAAAGAAACAGTGATTTTACACAGTGACAGACTTTACTGGTGGGTGGGTGGATCATATAAAGATTTTATTTTACTTATGGTGGCATTTTACAAAGCATACGGCACAAAGTGCATTTAGAAATCTTAAAATTAATTTAAAAACGCAGTTCCCTGCCTGAGCCCTTCTAAAAATCAGTTGTCACTTCAGATCTTGGGTTTATTTATATAAAACATTCTGGAGGCAAATATGTGATGGCCAGATTTCCAATTTGGTATCCTTCATGCTTTTACTTTGGCATGATATTAATTTTAAAAGAAGTAGTGAACACACAGAAAATGTTTTCAGCCACAATTTAAACATCAAAGTATTATGTCAACTATAAAGATGTTTAACAGCACAGAAAATAAAAGTGTCCAATTACTGACTACTAATGAGCCGTCTGTATTATTCCTAATACTTCTGACGCAACACTCATGTATTTTTGTTAAACATTAGGATTTCCTTGTAAGAATGAGTTAGTATAGTGTGGTCACTACAAATGAAGTGAATGTGAATATTAATTAGCTGTTTCACATTGCTAGAAAGCAGAACCATCTAAACAGGCTTCTAATTCCCCTTTGTTTATATATGATTTGCTACAAAATGAAAAAAAAACATTGGCAAGAAAACCAGCTGATGAAATGATATGACTTGGCAAGCCCCAGCCAACAGAACTCCTAGTACTGTTTTTAATTAATTCCTCAAATAAGATTATTTCTTCCTCATTAAATCTGCTTGATAATTGACACAGTAAATTACTTTAACATGCAAAATTAAATTTTCAGGCAGTTTAAAGAGTGTAACCAATAGATGTTTCGATTCAATTTACAGACTATGACTATTAAAGCTTTATCTGTATAAGATGTTTTGCTGTTTAACTGTTCAAAGTACTGCCTGAACTTTCATCACAGTATGTAAACCTGGAACATGAAAAGTTTGAAATGAGTGTACAAAAAAAATGAAGAGCTTACTTTCAGCCTGCAAAACTGAAACCAGTTTGATGGGAAGAGGACGTTTTCTATAAAAAAAAACAATCTCAGGTACCTCCATTCAGCAGCTTGTAATTGAACATGTTCTACACTTTCACATTTTTCAGTTTGCTGGCACTCACGTTAGCTAATTATACTTTACCACCATGATTGTTATTTACAATGTCAGGAAATGCTAAGTCTAATGCTAAGAAATTACATGCTATTAGATTCAGGGCAATTCATCCATGCTGTCTGAAAGCAGATGGACCAGATTACATGCTTTCACAGTTCAATTTTATTCAAAAACATCAGTCACTTCGATCACTTTTTGCTTAGTTTTGAAAAAGAAAAGAACAGTCTGATGCAAAACATATTTAGGATTGGTTTCACCAATCAACCTCTAATACCTACGTGTGGTAAGTATAAAGCATCATTTCACAGATAGGAAATGTGCTGTGCATATACAGTATGAAAGTTATTAACCCTGTATGTTTCTGGCTTGTGACCTAATTGTAGGTCATTTCTTCTAGGTAATGCTGGTCATTCTTTGAATCTACTATATAAATGTTTGGGGTCTCCAGAGTGACCAAACGGGTAAAGTCACTCAGTTGAAAGCAGGCTGAGCTGTAAAATCAAGGTGTCAAAGATTCAGGTCACTGAGGCGATTCTGACCAAATTAATCCAAGTGAAAGCTGAATGTAAGCCATGAAACAAAATTGGGATTCCAAAAACCAGGTGGGTATAACAAAATAACACATCTGGCAAAAGATTAAAAATAGTTTCATGTACGGAAAACTTTTTACTGTAAATCTGTGGACATGCAGTAAGAAAATCATATGACTATCACAAAACTACTGTATAAAATAAATAAATACATTTTAAATAAATTTTAAAAATCAAAACAGTTTGATGTTGGATCATTACCTATTTATTTAAGCTTGCTTAAAATGCAGGTCAACCATTTTTTCAATTGCCAATTCAGGCACGCACTTAATCCCACCCATTAACCTGTTTGGACCTTTTTGAGAGTTAAAAAATAAATAAAAAAAGAACTAGAAAACTGCAAGCAGTGTCCAAGGCTTTCAGTAAGGTCCCTATCCACTTAGTGAATTCAGCTAGTTAGGAAATTACAAAAAATCCACCTAATGTAGGCCAGCTTGGTTTTCTTGAGGATTTTATTGCTCTTTTCAGTGACATGCTAACACAAGTTACTGAAAAACTACCTCCTACAAAACCACATTCTACAAAGATGGCATGGCAACATATTTAATTATTTGTGGAGGAAGACTGTACTTTATCTACTGGTCTATGAAAACCATACTGTAATAAGGCTAGCAAGGATACCTTTTTTAAGGATTTTAAGGTGACCCGATCCTATACCAGTTTTCTGAAGAGCACTCACACAAGTCCTATACGTATCAAATACTCAAACCAGCATATTCTCCCTTGAAAAATTTAACACACAAATTCAAATATTTTACACCAATTGATCACATTAACAACTACAGTACAGTGACCCCACCTCCTGTATTCATGGCAGCTATGCTTTCATACAGTAAGTTCAGTTTTTTTTTCATTTTACTGCTGTGGATGTTAGACAGAGACACAGCACTGGAACCTTATTAAGGTAGTTACAGATTTCCCAATATCTTATGACTCTGGGTCATATTATATCATTTTCCTTATGGATTTATGCACAGTTTTTGTCCCTTAATCTATTCTCCATCACAGAGTTCCTGGTTTCACTGTTATGCTCATAATACACAAGATTTATTCTCATATCAAATGGCTATTACTGCACTTCACAGGTGTTAATATTTAGATATACTGTAGTATGCACACAACAGAAATGTCATACTTTTGTGACTAATGTTATGCTCATAAGCTTCCATCATTATCTTAAGTTGCCAACTTCAGTGCTGTTGTCATGGCAAACCTTTCTTGTATAAAATTCCTAGGCTGCCCAGTTTCCAGAAATAAAACACGCAACAACCTTCCAGTCATTGCCAGGAGGCCTAAAAATAACAGGCATACAGTAATACTGAAGTTCTGTTCACCAACACTGTTAACAATGTTTATCCTCACAGACATAAGTAATGTTCAAGATAAGATTTCTTGTCAATGTGTACTCTCCTGGCTTTAAGTAATGATATTTTAGTTTTTGAATTGGGTGGTTTAAAATATTTGCCTATACTGTTTACATAGCACAGTTTTTATAATGGCCTCACTAAAAATATGTTACCATAAGGTTTCTCGTTATTAATTCTCACACAAAGGCTGACACACGTTTTTTTTTTCATTTGTAGAAAGAGGTCATTTGTAAACATGATTATCACAGCCTTGTTATAAATGAGTCAAGAATGATTCTTAAATTCATTATCACTTCCATGAACAAAAAAACACTACCCCAAGTCCTGTTCAAACAGCCAATAGTAGAATGTGGAAATATAGATATTACATAACGGGATGTGACATCTTAAACCAAAGTGATAATCAAAAAAATTGAGTGTTTATTTATGGTCTTTTCTCAGTAATTTACACTCCCTGGCTGTGAGAGAAGTATCAGACTTAAACTTCTCATATGTACAGTACAAACGTTTCGAAGCTGCCAGGGATACTGTTTTATTCACTGAAAGGCTTCACACAGTAGCAAACATCAGAGGGTATTCAAAATCCATGTGAAAAGTATATTACAATTATGTTAATGAACAGACAGAAAATCTGCTGTACAAATCTGGTGTTTAACTTTTATATTTAATTCATATTCTTTCCCAATGAACACAACTGTCCATAGTCCATCACATGCATCTGATCTCGATTACCTCCTACACACACAATGCATTTTCTCTTTCGTTCAAAGATCCACGTGAACTAGATAAGTGGAGAGTCCATTAAAAAAAACAGGAATATATTCCTAAAGATGAAGCGCAGCAGTGAGTGTTCTTTGGGAGTAGATGGGGAGAAACAGAAAGAGAGAGCTTTACTTGGCTTACATTACTGGACTGTAGGAATAAAGCATTTACCTTCTGCAAACCTTGTTTGAACTGCTTTAACGAAATTCTAATGTGAAGGATTCACAAATTCAAGATTCCTTTTGAGATGGGTCCACCGTAGGACATTAAACTATTAAAGCCAATTAACTTCATGAACTACTTGTCTTCATGTAATGATCTTTCTCTTTATCTACAAAAGGAAGAATGTCCTTCTTTTGTACATTGTTTCAAGAATTTAATTTGATTACCTAAAAGGTTTCTTTGGGATAAGGCTTCAATGAGAAAATAATCATGATAGACCAAAATGTATTATCTCGGTTGCATAGCTAGGCCATGTATGGGAAGATTCTGAGTCTTTAAGAAGGCCTGTTCATAAAACAGAAGACAAAAAATATGTCCTTTTTTGAAGCATGGTGCGCTTGGACATTTTACTGCATGGATTTCCTTCATCACTACCTGAAGCGCTGTTAAATCTAAGTAGATATACATGCAGGAATCCAAACAGTGCAGATCCTGTGATCACTTCCACACCTTTCACTGCCTTGTTACTTTTACAGTAAATTAATCTCAACCCCTAAGCAATAAGTATCAATTTGACCAATATGTGATTTATTGTAAATGTTCTACTCCCCTCCCCAAAGCATGTACAAAACCGCATCCATTTACAGCACCAGATCTGCAGACCTACAGAAATATTAGGGCATAAAAAAACAGATTTTCATCTGTCCTCATAAATTTATTTTCCTCTGAATTTCAACTGACTCATCACTCTCACCACGGATAAAGATTTAAAGTTCTTCCACAGAAACCAAAATGTGGTGGGACAGTGGAATGTGAGGTTCCTTCCCTCAGTATAAAGATATAAAGATTCCAATGGCCTTGTTGTTTACTAGGACCCATTTAAAATTGTGAAGTGCAACCTTCTGTGCACTCAACTGTATCAGACCTTGTTTAGAATTCCCAGAGCAGGACAGCTAAGCAAGCATCCCTGTGCCCAAAACAAATCCTTACTGTGGAACGCCCATCGGAAGAGCATTACAGCTATGAACAGCACCAGCACTTAAAAGGAGAAGGCAAGATTTTCTTTAGCATTCAAAACTTTAAAACGCTTTCTAAATAATTTAATTTATAAACACTTCAGCAAAGTAAACATTAAATCAGAAGCAAAAAATAAAATTAAATAAGTTAAATTCAATTAAACACAAAAATAAGTGTTTTAAGACATTCCAGTACAGTAGGAGATAGAATAAAGAATACAGAAAATGTACCTAATACATAAGCACCACAACTCCACCGAGGTAAAAAAATCAATGGCACATTTACATGTACAAAAATTAACAAAATTAATTAAAATTAAAATTCACTGCAAAAGCACTTTGCATGAAAATTCAGCAATAAAATGAAATAGCTGACTCAAGATTTTCATGAATATCCTATTGTGAATGAAACATACATTATTTGATGAAAGATATGCCTTGTAACTAAGCACTTTATTATTGAATTAAAAATAGAACTAGAAATTATAACAGATACTGTACATACTATAAAGGGTCACATACTCAGTGGTCATTCCCATCAGGAATCTACATACTGTGCTCACATTAAGTGGAAGCCTCATTATGCCATACCAATTCTTGAATGACAATATATTCTCCATAAGAATTAAACATAATTAAACCTAAGCAACTTAACTTGCAATACTTACAATGGAAACAATACGCAAAGAATCATTCTATGCATTTCTCTTTGTATGTGGTTGTCAGTTTTACAAAACATAATAATGAGATGCAACATTTGCTAAAATTGAATTTTCACAGGAATTTAAGATTAATTAATGATCCATTTCGGGACATATTTATTTTCATTTTGATATTAGGAATGTTTGAATTTATATTGATAAAAATTTAAGTAAAGGACTGAGGCTATGTCATGTTATTGTATTCCTGCATGGAGAAACATCAGTTTTTTTAGCAATAAAAGCTTCTGCCAAAGACCTTGGCATGTACATCATTTTCCAGATACCTATTCCTTGCTAAGTGTTTACTGAACTTAGCAAGTGCTTCACATTCACAGTAAAATGTCAATAATATAACACAAACATGTATGCCTTGGTCCAGAGGAGCTACAATCCAGCTGGTTTTGCTGGCCATCCTTAAAATCAATTTCCAAACACATGGACCACTTCATTAGGTTATTTTTTTTTTTCAGTTAAGCACAGGGCTTAATGTTGCAGGAATACTGTCTACAATGTCAACTGTTTCAGTGATTCACTGTTCACAATGTTTTCTGACCAAGTGACAGCAATAGAGAAATATTAAAGTGTAACTGAACTCATGAGAAACTGAGACTGGGTCCTGCTAGAGCCTAGAACCTCAACTAGAATCCAGTAAGAGTTTCAATAATAAAACTACAGTTTTATTAGTCTTTTGATTTCCAACACTTTTAAATTTTCCTACAGCTGACATTAGACCCTGAATTTGAAACAAAGCTACCAAGGAACAATCTTTAACTTTACCATGCATGCATCTGAAAAATATTTTTTTAGAGGTGTAGTGAATACAGATATAGCTCCTGAGGCTCAAGTATATGATGATAGGTTGATCTTGGTCGCTTTCATGAATTATCCTTCAACATGCTTATGACTTTAATTATACAGCCAAGCTCCATCAAAAGTGGCAACAGTCACTATTTGCACATTTCATCTGGAAAAAACACTGCAAACACAAGTGGAATAAAGTATGCAAAGGAAGAAATACAAATGCTGTCTTTTGGACATCTAAAGAAATGTTCTTGGAGAGATCACAGCACTGCATCTAATATTTCATTAACAATGTGTAGTAATATTATTCTTGCAGAAATACATTGTAGTAATGTGAAGAACTATAATTATGCAGGAACATCATTCTATTTGTGTAGTAAATCAAATACTCAATAATTATATAGATTTTTCTATTACATGAGATGCTTTGTCATCTTTTCCATCAGTGTGGCAAAAGGAGCAAACCTAAACCTGGTATAACTACAATGCAAAGGTTTGTTCTATTTATTCTTTAGTTTTACAGCCTCAAAAAACAAGAACTGTACACTTTTAAACCCACAGATACTTCCATTATATTACAACATTAAACAGAAAAATATTTCTTTACTTGAAAGGGTCATAAAACAGTACAACCACTAGAAAACCACTCACCCATATTGGATGCCTGCATCACTATGGTTTAAAAGCTATAGTTGGACATCTAGTCTTGGGAAATCTTAAGACTGAAAATTATATCTACTGCATAGAAACATTGTTTACATGTGTAAATTTACTTTTAAACTTAATGTGGTTCATAAAACATTTAATATGTCATCATTTAGAGTAATCCTTTAAGTTGTTTACATTGTATAATGTAGGTACAATGTAAGCAACACACTACCTCACAATTTTGGTGAAATCTTCAATTTATCCAAAACTTATTATTTTTTATAAAAGTAACCCCTTGTATATGGACTGCTTTTTAAAAGGAAAAAATAATGACATCTGGTACTACATTTGAGCAAGCACATTTGGGCTCAGAAGATTTCTTAAGCCTCTTAGTTAAAACTCACTTTTGACTGATCAAGTTATAAAAACCAAAACAAACTATTCTGATTTAGTTTACAATTTCTCTTTTCATATGCATCTTATAATTGATTAAAACTAAAGATTATCTTATAATGAATTAACTGCTTGCGAAAGTCATCCAGTTAAAATTTGATATTGAAATGTATTTTTAAAGCCTAGTCTTATTCAATATGTAATGCTGTAAGAACAAAATAATTTTAATTGGAAGGGTAAAAAAAAAGCTTCCCATGGTTTTAAAAGCAGCACCTCAAAATGCTTTCATGCTAATGGCTGTTATAATTTGAGAGATCTTAACCCCTTTGAACAAAGGTCAAAGACACCCCACAGCTTTTCCTCTGCAAATCTCGTACTGTTAATAAGGTCACTTGGGAGTCAACATTAAGATTACCATCAACTGTCAAAGCTTGCACCTTTAAAATAGCGTTTTCACCTTTAGTGGTAAACTCCTAAATGGGCCACAGCAATGAAGCGGAAATCCTCTCCAAACTGCCTGGAAGGGAAGCAGAAATTACAATAGTGATGTAATGAACAGATCCATATTCAAACTTCCATATGGTGCAGATCACAGATTACCAGGTATCTGAAGTGTCTGCTGAAGTGGTCAACAATGAAAGTGACCTTTGTCACATTAATATTATAATATCAGCATCATGGAACTCACTAGAATTTTCATGTATAAGAATTTACATGTCATTTTCATAAAGTATCCAATGAGAATAATTTTCCTCATTGTAGCTTTTAAAAGAACCTATTTAGAATATTTGTTGCAGAACTTTTCCAGCAGGAACCATCACAATCATATAATTGCTCTGTAACTTCCTTATAGGGTTAAAGCATTAAAACATTAAAGAAAAGAACAGTGCACAAAAGGAAAGGGAAAGTCTTGGGTTGTTGAAAAGAACAGAACTCCTCTGTAAGGACAAGGACATGTTGATTCAAAGTCAAAGAGTCCTGTGTTTTATATTTTTATCAAATTTGGCACCGTACTATTAAAAAGAACAACACCATTTATAATATACAATATACCAAGGGGACATCATATTTATTTTTGAGAGAGGCATGAAAGCTCTAAGTCTAATGTAAAAGAAAACATGTTTGAGCTGTCTTAATTTTAATGCTGAAGACACGTGAGCATAAGAGTTATGATATTCTAGGTTATTTTGTTCCCAAGTAAAATGTTACATCTGCACATGCTATAAAAACAATTTTGTTGTTATAGAGTTAATGGTGTTGGAAAACACATTTGAACATTGCCTCTGGTTCGGTGTTTCAATCAGGTTTTTCACAGTATCGAGCTGTAGCTACTAGTCGTGTTTCATTAAGCATCCTTTGTGGTTTACATGAAAACATTTAAAAACATCTGTGATGTTCATGAATCTCCATGTATTTTTTGTTCAGCATTCATCTTACAATTTATGTGTTATCTTAAGAGATACTGTATACAAACGTAAAGAAACTATATACCTGAAGGTCACAAGTATATGAAAAAGCTTCCCTGTTCTTGATTTTAATGACTAGCCAGTATCTCTTGAATTAATCAGGTAAAAGGTCTAAATAGGAGAGGTAATTCAATCAATAGTCCTCTTGACTGTAAATTTTCCTTAAACTTCTTCCATCTCTCCGATTTGCAGTTTTCAGTAGTTTTACTGCAATTCTTAAATGATACATTACTCTGTATTCCAGATATATGTATAGGTTATATAAACATTTATAGCAGTAAGCCTATGGTGTGTAACACAAGAAAGAAAACAAAATCAACAGCATTCAACAAGAACAGAAATCTCAATCTTGACTAAATATAGAGATGTGCCAATATATATATATAAAATGCTTCACTTCAAGACTGTTTGTTGTGGTTACAGCTAAAATAGCTTTTACATTTACTGTCAACCAAACCTTCATTTAATAACCTGGCAGCTTTTTCATATGTAATCATATCCTTTTAGGTGTGGCATATATATTACAATTTTGTTCCAGAGAAAAGTGTTCAGAGTTCATAATATTTACTTGTGCTCCTCATAAGAATTAAATTGAATTTTTATTTGAATTAAAAATCAGACAAGTCTAACTGTAGCTAAATCTGTCTCAGTTTAATACCTAAATCATAATACAATATCATAATTGTGTCAATATTAAATACATTATATGTCCTTTCTGGTTCTGGTATTTTACTTCATATAGCCAAAAGTTTAATTATTGTATTATACTTTGATAAGCTACCAAAAAATCCCAAATACATTAAGGTTTTAATCTTAAAAGACCATCTCAAGTGTCTGTAGTAATCTTCATTCTTAAATTAAAGACTATTACAGACTAAGAAGGATGAAATTCAAAGACAGCCCAATTAATTCTATGCATTTAGGCTGCAAATTATTTCCAGCTTTTTTCACAAATGGAAGGTATTTCCACAGCATGTTCCTTGCCAATTACTTCAATCAAGGTGTGAGTTACTCAAAGTCACATTTTAATCCCAAAGAAATCAATCCAATATAATGAGGCTTAAACTTAAAAAAAATATTAACATACTTTAACATTTCTATGGAACTGTGACCGACTGCAGAATCATTATTTTGGCGTGTGTCTGCGTTTGCACATACATACGCAGAAAATGCAAAGAGATAAATTGCAGCACTCCGCTACAAAAATTCAAAGGTGCTCACTGGAAAATTCCACAAAAATTCAAGAATTGATTTATTATTTATTATATACATATTTATTAATATGTATATACCTTTTGTGATAATAATATGACCTGTTCCTACTAGGGATCTCACAGCTCTTCTGCTTTTCACACATGAACAGAGGCTTAAGCGCATCCAGTTAGAACATCAGAGATGTGACCTATTCATTTGAACACTCTACATGGCAAACAGCAGAATTCCACAATCTTGCCCTGAGCAGCTGGCATTCCAGTGTGGCATATCTCCCTACTAGCCCTGGTAACTCAACCTCAGAATTGCACACAAACAAAATACTCTCAGACGGGTGCGTTGAAAGAAAATTCCTCTCTCCTTCTACTGATCTTTTCATCAGATTACATGAAACTAAAAATGTTTAATTGACAGAAATTAAACATAAGTTAATACAATCAAGAATACTTTTGAAAATCAATTCGGTGCATGGAGCTTCTTTGTCATCTGCAAGGTAAAGACTGCAGTGCCATGATAATTTTTTAAATGTTTCCCAGAGGAGAAGGGATGGTGTTTTGACTCAATCATGTGGGACTGGATACAAACACTCCCGCATTATAAGCCTGACAACTCTTCCCATTTCTCCCACAAAGAAAGGTTAAGTAAATGTAGAATCTGCTTCTAAGAAAGCAGTGGCTGCTTCTTCTCAAACTGTGATAGATAGTGCTGTGAGTAAAGGTCAGTCCTGCATGACTACATCAAGGAATTTTCCACCATCACTCTGGTCATTATCAATCCATCAGGCTCTTCTCCAGTAGCAGCCCTGACAAAGATCAGATTGCTTTGGATTATGGAAGATGGAGCCAATTGTAATGCTTCTGGGATATACAACAATAAGGCAGACAAATTATACAGTTTTCCATTTCTTACACAGCCTTTACACTGTGGTCTTCCATCATATCAAGCGGGAATGCATTCCAAAACCAGCGTGACAAAGTTAGCAACTTTGGCTGGATGAATCGTCATTTTTAATGCATACATATTTACTTATGGACTGATGAAGTTGTTTAGAAACCTCTATCCAATTAAAATGTCAGCTTTAAATATGGAAAACTCCCTTAAAATTAAAAAAGTATCTGAGCACAATTACCTGCATCTTGCAACATTCTAAAACACTGAAGGTGCTGGACAATAACAACCAGGAAACGTTACCTTGACAGCAGGTCTTCCCACAGATTAGAAGGGGGAAAAGCTGCCAGGTGTGGACTTGCTTCACTGCACCAGAAGAAGCCCTGCAGGGCAGGTATCTGAGCCCTCCCGGTGGAAATCTCCTAGACCCCAGCAGCCATGTATTTTCTATGCTTAAAACCATAGCAATTACAACTAGAGCTGCCCTTTTCCTGTTGCCTGTCAAACCCTTTAAATGCCGTTCACCCCAACCCCCACATCTTGGTCCTGTGCTAGGTTGAAGATTTTCCATGGCCTAGCTGACACTCGCAACTTCCTGCTACCTTCCATTATCAAACAGACAGGATCTGGAAAAGAGTGGGAGACTTGTGACAACCTGGTGACAGAAAGAACAGAAAAGAAACAATTCTAGCAAAACTGAAAAATGAATAATCTAGAAATGGTCCTTCGGTCCAACAAAGTTCATTCACAGCCAGTGAGACTATCTCAGTAAGAGGTTACCAATAAAGGACCTCAGTACCCTGGACCTGGTGACTTGAGAGTATTTCAAAATTCTAACTGCAGATGGGGTTGCTTTGCAGTACCTACTAAACTCCTATTACTGATCTTGCCATTGAATTCTCTTGCTTTGCTAGAATAATTAGACTTAAAATACACTTTTGAGTGAAACTATTGATCAATTAAATATGTCAAACAGCTTAGTGCATGAAAAAAACTACAGTACACTGTATGCTTTAAACATCATAGCAATATGCATTATGTCCCATGTTTGTAAGCTATCTTGTATTTATTGCAAGTCCTATATTAAATTTAGATACTATCTCATACGCAAATTTATCAGTTAAGTTTCCTATCCTATCCACCAGTGCAACTAAGACATGTCTCTGTTATCATTCTTACAGCTCATTCTTTATAATAACACACCTAAAATCTAAAATGAAACTTCAACATTACTGTATGACAAGAAAAATATTTTAAAAAACTTGAGAACCAATTTTTACTAGTACTTAGCACCAATGCAGAAACTGAGCTGTATTAATTTAGCTTTTAGAAAACAAGACAGGCAAAGAAACCTGCTGCATGGTCTAAAACACAGTCCAAGAGTACATTAAGATATCCACACAGAAAGACAGAAGCAATCTCTTTTGAGCTTAAGTTCAGTGAGATAGAAATGCTAAAATCCTGCTTCATATAAAAGCAGAAGCAGAAAGCTTTGACAAGGGCCACAGAAAGTGCTAATTCCTCAGTGAAAGACAAGAACATTGCACTAATTAAGCAGCTCTCAATTGCCTAAAAATTTCAGACAGTGAAAAATGACATAAAAAACTAGAATTGAATATAGGTGACTGTATGTTTCCCATTAGTTACAAACTGCCTTGCTACAGTACCTGAATATACATAGAATGTAAATGTAGAAGTACCCCTACATATGTTACTTACTGTGAGGATACACTCCTAATTTTAGGCTACTTTTTCTAATTAATTTAAACAGTGTACAAAAGGCTATTTCATTAAAGGAAGTGATATATATATATATTCTACATCAATTGAAATGGACTCAAAGGAAAAGTTCCAAGCTGTTTCTTCAGAAACAATGGGAACTGAGTAAATCTTTTCAAGACCATGCATCTAATGCAAGGCTCAGTTTCACACAGTACTGGACAATCTTTAATCCTGTTACGTTCAAAATATTAAGTAAATGTGTACTTAACATAGAAAAATGATACTGAAATTGCATATAATAAAATATGACATTCAAGGATGGCAGGAGAGGACTGGTGTGAAACTGCCCCATCTCCTGGGTTCACACAGAATACACCTTACTGCAGACACTTACAGGTACAGTATGTCCATTTTAAAAGCTCAAGTCATCGCAACAAGACAAAGAATAAAGATACCAAAAACACTGTAAGCAATATTACTGTGAAGGCAAAGCAGTATATAAAATGATTGATCAGACAAAAAATCTCCTAATAGAAGAAAACTTTCAGATGTAGAACAAATTATCTGGGTTCTTTCTGTCATGAGGCACAATCATTCTGCACCTTTGGGAAATGACCCTCAGAATTCAGAACATTAACCCTTCCTAGGAAGAATCCATAAACAGGAATGTCCTTTCACGAAGGACTTTAAACTGGCTTAATTTATAGAAAGTACACACTTATAATAAGGTTTTGAAAGCAACCATAATGTTTAACAAGAATATCCACACTTTTCCCCACTCCCACAAATTTAACCATTCTGTTAAAAAATGATAACTTCTTCAAATTTTGTTGATATTATACGTAAGATTAAATCTTAAGATTTAAGAGATTGATAAGGACAACACGGGCCATTATATTAAGCCCCACCAAGTCAATATTTCATTTTTTGGCATCTCTCACACTTCCTTTGCTGATTCTGATGTCTAGACATAAAAACACACACAGAATAGTACAGGGTTCTTGTTTTTTGTAGCCATTAAAAGGCACGGAAATGGTGCCCCCTCACTTTCTTCCAATGATAACTGTGCTAATTCTTACTCCTATATTGTACCTCGATATGAAACTAGAACAAATACTGCTCAGAACAACTACCTCCAATAGACCCCCTCATCAGATAAGGAGAGACAAAGGCAACATTCACCCTCTGAAAAGTGAAATGTCAAGCCACCTGCTTCTTTCTGTCCTTTGTGCCTATAATGCTACAACAGATACAGGAAAGACACATCTCTAATGGCTAAGCCCACAGACTCAAATGGCATGCATGTGGTGAGCCAAGGATTCCCAGCCTAACCCCAGTATTGCTTGGACAACTGTGCACAGCTCCCGAGAGGTGTATTCCCCAGGTTTTTTTTTTGCCAGATCTAAGGCCCATAGTAACACTGAAATTATTCGGCTATATCAGTCTTCCACTTGTGAGGGTCATGGTAAACCACAGTCCATCCTAGAAGCACTTCACACTGAGGGACTAAGCATGTCTTTTGGAGGAGGAAGAAAATATATCACCTCTCACACTCTATTTTTCTCTGCATGATGAACATATGAATGACTTCACTAATCATAGTACACAGTAAATTCTTATTTTAAATTTTAGCCTTACAGTTATTCACATATAGAGATTATCTAGTGATACTATTAGGTTTGGGTATTGGGCATCATAATTAAAGTAACATGTTCAGCAAGGTGTTGGACATTGAAATTTGAAGCAGACTTTCATTTTCTGAACTGAAGAAGAACTAAGCATCAGACTAGATGAATTGATTGTAGAAGTTGGAAAAACGTTCAGATGGATCAAAGAACTGATTAATAAATATAGATACACTGCTAATTTCAAAACACAAAAATAGTATCTTATATATATAAAATAGTAACATTTTCTTAGGGCATTATGGATTTTGTAAAAAACATAATTTATTTCATACTGCAAATGATACTGTACCTGTACCTTACCTTCCTTGGAAATTAAAATGCTCTTTTTTGTCCCCAAGTTGCTGTTTCCTGACCTGATTTTGTTTGATTTTGTAGATGATCAAGAGAGAAAAGCCTCATAAAGCCTCTCAAACAAAGTTAGATTACTCTCTCTATAAGGTTAAGCTGTTTTACTTTGTAAGCAAAGAGCCTGATGTTTTCTTTAGCAGACTGCTTCTGTTAGTAAAATTTCATGAATACAGTGAACTGTTTGATTTGGGTCATCTTCAGAGCTCCAGTGAGTTTAGAACTAAGACAACTTAATTGACAGATCAAATTTTGGGCCAAAACCAAGTGTTGCAGCTTTTCAAGTAAAAGTAATTATTAGTAGATAAATTCAAGTACACATCTGTGCTTCACAACAAAATCCTTTAACCTTTCTTTATTTGTCATAAAAGGGGGTCTAACATCTGTTTCTTTTTTAGTCCACACCTGCGACTTGACAATCTCACCCACTTAATCAGGGAGAAGAACCATTTGGCAATGTTGTGAAGCCTTAAAACACACTGCTGCACTTCTCTGGTCAACAGCTATGTGAAAAATCCCAATTACTGGAAACCGGAGAAGCACACAGTTAGTTGTGAATTTAGGATACGAAAACAGGGCTCTTTAATCAAAACCACGTTGAAATGCAATAGACCGCATCAGCACATCGTAAAGCTTTCAAGATCAATGTAATTACAAAAGCATACACACACTTTTGGGGGTGTGGGGGAGGGGACAGCTTACCAAGTTAGTTGCAAATGTTCTCACAAAACAAGCTGAAGTGCACCTTTTCAGCAGCTGCAATCCATCAGTAAAGAGAAAAAAAATACTAAACACCAGGATACATTCTTCCGAAAAAAAACTACAAATAGATTCTATTTGAGTAAACGTGATACACTTAATGAATGCTTTCAGTTAACTCCTGCACTGTAGGACTGCTAAGTGCACTTCTAAACAAAAGTGAAGCAACGGAAAACTACAATGAACCCCGACATAATTAGCGACTTTTATGAAAATGTCATCACTACCGGCTAATTTCATCAGAATTTATGGAAACTCACTAACTTACAAAAAACTCCTATATCAAAGGCATGAATAATAATAACAGTAAAAATGGGTTTACATAGAATACATTTTACTATAGACATTTCAAGTTTAAAAGGCAAAAAGTCACCACAACTAAAGGGAACAAAGAATGAAGATACCAAAATCTCTGTAAGCAATATTACTGTGAAGGCTAAGCAGTATTCAAAATGACTGCAGAAATAAATAAAAAAATCTGCTAAAATAAGAAAAAACTTTTAAATATAGGACAAATCATCTGGGTTCTTTCTGTCATGAGACAGAATCATTCTGCAGGTTTGGGAATGATTCTTCAGAATTCAGAGGACACTAACCCTTCCTGTGAAGGATCCATAAACATTCAGGAATATACTTTTTTTAGACTAAAAACTGGCTACTTTTGCAGAAAGTATACACTTGTTATAAGGTTTTGAAAGCAACCATGATGTTAAACAAGAATATTGTTAACAATACTGACATATTTACTTGTATAGAATCTATCTGTAGTTTTGTTTTCTAAAAAAAGTACCCTGGTGTTTGTTATTTTCTTTTTTCTGATGGATTGCAGCTGCAGAAAGGGTGCACTTCATCTTGTTTCAATAACTAGCGTAAGTATGAAAAATAATAGTAAAAAATAAAGTAAAATCCTTTTTATTGGTTAAAATTAGGTAGGAGGATCTTAAAATACAGTGAAAATGATTTAGGAGCTATTTAGTGAACAGAGTTGAGATTCTTTTCCACCGGTCTTACTCCGGAACATTCAGCAAATACAAGCTATTTCTCAACTACAAATTCTTAACTTCTTTTGCTACAGTTAGCACAGGACACAGACATGCATTTAAAAACATCACTTCTCCCCTACTCGTTCAGGTCCAGCCAGTTACGAATTTATTTAAACCTCAAGCAAGAGGAGGATTGATACATCAACAACACAATAGATTTGCACATACTCTTGACAGGTAAGCCACAGGTAAACAAAAACATGACAACTGGAGAACTTACATTATTTAAAATGGCCAAGGATTATGTTCAAGTGAAAATGGTATGTAGGCACGTCAGTTCTGATGATGCCTGTTGCTAATATTGTCCCTTCTCCTTTATCCATATGCCTTGTCTGCAGGTAAATGAATCGTGTGCCAATGACATGGGAAAGCAAACCCACTAAGTACGTTTTCCTGTACTTCTTTCTATGGTCTCTTTGATTCCATTGTCACACCTTTCCTGAATTTGTTTTCCCTCCACATCCAAAGAGTTATTGATGAAATCAATGTTTTTGTCACCAAAATGTTTTAAAAGCAATGTAAATAAATTCAGCATCTGATTTTGATTTCCTAGTTTGGCTACTGGGGAAGGGACAGTAAAGTGAAAGAATTATGTTAATACACATAACTGAAGACGAAAGATTAACACAGCCGAGAGCATACGGTTAAGCAGTCACATTTTTTAATTCTAAAATAGAAGAAGAAGTTTAAAACAACCTGGACATGATTCTTTGCCAAAAGTCTAAAAAAATAAAAAAATCTGTAAAATATCCAAGGAAACATTGACGGAAATTCAACAGGACTTACAAGGAAGATGAAAGAAATGTATACCAAAGGACAGCTCAGACATAAATAAGGAACAATTAATAGGTTTAGTCCATGCTGAAAAGAGAAAAAAGAAAACTCAACGTTTCAGCTGTGGAGCTTTCTTCGGGTGGAGCCGAACTATAAATAAGGAAGGATTGTTTGGCAAAGGAACACATGCAACACAGCCAGGTAAGTCTCGAGAGCACAGCATAGTAAGTACATTGACGCAAGAGCTTTGGCTATACAACTTCACAGGCAAGAAGAATAAAAACATGTCTAGCATGAGAAAAAAAGAAGAGTTCAAAGAAATGAAAAGGCAAAGCAGAGTCAAAAGGCAGAGCAGTGGTTAGTACTGAGAGGCTGTATAACAAAATCTGACATCAGTACATGGCATATACTAGTTGATATACTCCTGAAGAGGAGCAATTTCAAGGTAAATCATGGATTCAACCAGAACAGGATTGCCTAAAACTCAACTCAAGTAATTACAAAGTTAACACTGCATGCCCTTCAAAACACAACATTAGCAAATACATGAAGTATTTTAATGTTAAATTTAACTTCTCAAAAACAGTTGACAAACACAGAAAATGTGAAGTGCATCTTGTACTGGAGTAAAAAGCTTTGGAAGTTGTCCTGTTTGAAATTAAAGGAAATGTCAAGAGGTATAAAAAAGGAATATTCCAGAAGCTGCTCATGAAAAGATGTGTATATAGTAAGTATATCTCTTCTATTGCCAAGGAAGGTCCTTGGTCTTTCTGGAATGTACTAAAAACAGGAAAAATCAGAATTATTCTAAAGAGACTGAAACAATTTATAATCCATTCTGTCCTTCCCTTTATATTCACAACAGTGTTTTCACTTATAATGTAAGTTTTAAAAAAACAGCTTTGATGATATTTTATTACTAATTCTGATCTCAGGTTAAATTCAGCACAAACATACTTATATTTTTTCTATTATAACTGTTTCTATACAGCTGTTCTGGCATACAAGAAGAGTTGTACAGCACT
Source organism: Atractosteus spatula (assembly GCF_055471065.1). Taxonomy (NCBI): domain Eukaryota; kingdom Metazoa; phylum Chordata; class Actinopteri; order Semionotiformes; family Lepisosteidae; genus Atractosteus; species Atractosteus spatula. Next base: position 36,530,131 of record NC_142707.1, read on the forward strand.
AAACTCATACAGTGCATTTAAGGTACACTTATGCTGCAGCAATGGAATTTGATGTAGACTATGATAATCATTTCATTTGTTTGACACCCAGAGGGGGATAAATGAATGAATAAACACTATGTTCACTGTTAAAAAAAGCAAAGATGACAAATTTCTGGAGTTCACATCAGAAATTCTGAGGTAAGAGTTGGGTTGAGCTTTGGGATGTGGGAGGGATGGATGTGGGTCTGGCAGGAGATTTTGCTCTTTTTTAACTCAAGTTCAAGTTTTGGGGGGGAAAGTACACCTAAGGATTTGGATATACAATATATTTGGATATTTTCTGGAAATGTTGTTCTGTGAGGAACAACAATAATCTAAGGATCATGTTAAGTTTAATTCCACAATGAAAAATGATGATCAAACTAAATGAGAACCATTTTCAAAACAATCTATAAAATTAGACATTGGAAGCAATGTTCTATGACACTTTTTCTGGCAGCAGAGAACATTCAGTTACCACACTTTGTATAGAATGGCTTCTAGTGAACAGTGCTAGAAACTGTCATTAAAGAGGGAGGTAAAGTTTGAATAACTATTTTGTATCCTGCCATCACAGAAACCTCAAATGCTCCATCTGTTCACTCAAACACTGTGCATTTTTTAGCAGTGGAAACAATTACAGGACCACTGGAATACAGTACAACTGCCTGTTCAGGCAAGACCACCTAAGGTAAAAAACCACTAGACATATTTTCAGGTATGCCTTTGGCAGATCTCATCTAGATCAGGTGTTTCTGTTATTTCTTTACTAGAGAAGATTAACCAGTGATAAGGCACATGTTAGCAAAATGCTGAGTATTCCTGTAGCCAAAAAGAACAGAGTTCTGCATTGCACAATTACAACCTGGAAATGGGCCACATTCTTTACGCAGATTGAAGGTGAGCCAGATTTATAGTGAATTCCATAATTAATACTCTTACTGGGGGCCAGGCAGATGCTGTGCAAAACCTAAAGACCCAAAAGCCTGTTTAACACTAAAAGGCAAAGTTCTCTTCTCTTTAAGGATCAGAAAGTCGAAAAAGAAAAAAAAACAAATACCCTTCCTTTCATAATTGTGCAGGCAGTAGCTTGAAATGCTACTCATTGACATTGCCATATCGGTAACTTAAGGTGATCTAATACATCTGTTTACTTCTTAGTGTGACTTTAATTAACACTACTAGAATAATGCTCCTCTTTCCCATGAGCCAATCTATACCCTTTTAGCACACATATCCTCAATTCTAGTCATTAAGGGCTACAATAACACAGACGATCTTGTCCTCTTTACAACAACACTAAGTTCTACACACCTTAAACACTACATTTTTTATGGATTTTTAAACTTTCAGAGTCCACACTGAAATGCTAATTTCACACCAATTTAAAATTGTATAGCAGTGCATTGTTGAAATAAGATATAATAAAGATAGAACACAAACATTCAATGCCTATATCCTAAAGAAGTGAACCTCTGTAATCTGAAAACTAAAGTAACATCAACAAAATAGAACAGCATTATTAGAACAATATTTTAACATAAACATGGTCAGCAGATTTTGCCCTAAGAAGTTTATTCATCCCTGGAAATATGAATTCCTCCCTAACATGGTTTATGAACTGCAAGCAGTTAAAAATATAAAGAGAACTGCACCTCATCAACAAAAAAATAAAATTACAAAACTGCAGCCTGACCATTGTCAAACTACTGTTAAACAATAGCATAAGACTGTGATAAAGGTTCAAGTTAAGTCTAAATATGAATCCAATCTGCAACACAGAAATCCTCACATGCAGAGCAAAATATTTAAAAGATTTTGTAACCACAGTGCATGCATGTTAAAATGCCCACATTTGTGAGCTTTCTTGGAATCGTAAAAAATAACTTACTTCAAGAGAATCCACAATGCTGCCCGTCAGATTGAGACCCAGGATTTGCCAATCCCAGACAGCGGCCTGAAACGCCAAAGCTCAGACCAATCCTGCATGAAAACCACTAGTGTTATTCTGCAGACGTTGGCTGTGAGGAATCATACCCAGCTTTTCCGTGGGGAACCACCTGAGAGGTACCTGTGGAAGAGCAAATCAGAGTTCCCACCACTGCTCTGACACTTCCACTTTGCAGTGCAAAACAAAAAGCATGTCAGCATAACATATGCATGTCAATGTCTCGCCATGATCAAGGGCAAATTGGGCTAAACAGGAATAAGAATTTCAAAGTTAAGATAGAAAAGGTTAAAATAACTGATGGTTGTTAATCAGAATGAACTCTAGATCCTTCTCAAAATGAAAAACAAGTGAACCAATATATCTAAAAATGACAATACAAAGCATAAATGCAGTATTTGTTTCTAAAGAATAAGGCAAACGTTTGCTTGGGATGAATTATTCCATCATGAGTCTTCTGAGACTCAGTTTCAACATGTTAAAATGGATAAACACCTTTGGCTAAATGTGGAATAAGTGCTTCATTGCAGAATGAAAAATTTTGGCTGAATCAGAAGTCTCCTGTCAAACACATGTATATGACAGGTGATAAATGATCTTTATCACATTTGTTAGAACAAATCATCTACTGTAGTCAGCTGTTCTCCTTTAGTGACCCTAAATACCCACATTAGTGAAATATGGTGGGATGGGATTCAATTGTTAGTCTTACTTATCGTCACTTCCAAATGCAATACTCATTTAATTAAAATGAAGTGAACCGTGATTAATGTTCCCCTCTGGAAGTCAAAATAAGCATGAAAACAAGATAATGAGAACACAAAGGTCTCTTCAACTAGCAGTTTTTTTTTTTTTTTAATTCCAGGAAAAAAAAAGACTTTTTCAACTCTGTTGAAGCAGGCACTCCTTTCTTCAGTTTCCTCCGGTAGAAACTTGGCACCCACTCTGAAGCAAGTCTCATTTCCAGCATATAAATAGATTAAGTTTTAAAAAGTTGACTGTTTTTACATATCCGGGTTTAACAAAACACTGCCTACCTTCATCCTGTGCAAGTTTCCCCTTAAATACAAATAATAGCTTAATCTGTTTGCTACTGTTTCATGCTGGAAATAAAAAAAAATATTTATCCTGCTTATCTTGGAGCAACAGAAAGAGGGTTAACTTTTTAATCTTTGCAGGACTATACCTGACTAGTTAAAGAAAATACAAATCTACACAGATTTGATACATGAACTTAATGGGAATAATTCTCTAGGGTTTTCCATTGTTAGCAAATAAAATCAATAGCAGTGTTTAAAAGAACAACAATTTTATACAAATGAAACCTAAAAAAAAGACTAAGCTGCATTTAAAATTTAAAACACTACACTATAAAATGCTGCCATGACAATTTAGTGTTGTACGGCATATACTTGACATTGCAACATAGTACAATCTTCTATATCCAAATTCAGAGATGCTTTCACAAAACGTTTCATGTCGCATCAAAATGTTTCTTGAGTATTTTAAATAGAACTAAATTATTAGATGTGTCATTTGATTCTTTTCTTTACTTTCTCACTGCCTAAAATCATGGTTAAAGTGATGCAAAATGTGCAGATACATGTGTTTTGAACACAGTATTTCAGACGTTGCTTGTAGAACTATTCACCCATTTATATTAGTGAACTCTACTTGAACTCCAGGAAGTGATTTGTTGCCTATAGGAGGCTACTTCCCTTCCTCCCTAGTTCCTTACGTAGTTCTTATGTATCATTTAGGATGACTTATGCAGTTTTGTGGGATTGTAGACGGTGTTAATGAGAAGACATGCATCCCAAATCCCATACAAGTGTAATTTGTCCAACACAGATGGCAGAGGATAGGAATGGCATATAGCTACAATTATTTTAGAAGGCAACAGAAGAGTTACTAAATAAAAAACCACAGCACAGAACCCTGCAGCAAAATTACAGAGACAGTCCATGGAACTACCTAGAAACTGGCCACCTCCTGCAGTATCTGGCAGGCAAGAGAAACAATTACAAACTCCTTTGTTTTATTGTTTCTCATAAACGTTTTTACATTCATTCAAATCTTCCTGAAAAAATGCTTACAATATGTAGACCCAACAGAATTAAAAAACACTTTGAATTAATGACATGCCTGTCTTGTAAGCATAACTTGAACTGTACTGGAGTTTTTTAGGATTTCCATACGAGTATACAATGAGGCAGCATGTGTCTACATATTCTACATTTTGACCTATCGAGGCACAACAGCGTGTGAATGCATTAATAATTTAAACACCTCAGCTTTTTGTCCAAATGATGAAGGAACACTATTTCAAACATGCAAAACGAAAAAAGTAGTAAACGATGGAGCATTTGCTTCGCAGCGGGCATGAGCATGTGTTCTATATCCTTTCTCATGAAGGCTACATAAAACCAGTGGCTTTATTTACAAAAGGGTTTCATGAAAAAAACGCCTGCGAATCCATTACATGGAGATGTACTGAAATGATCTTCTCAATTACACACTCAAGCACTGCTTATAGATAGGCTAATGGGTCCTGGAAAACGTTGCCAGGTTTACACTGAGATTCTCCTTGGTGAAGGATATGACTTCATGGTGACAGCGTAGGGCCACGATGTCATGAGCAAAAGCAGGTGGCATATGCTCAAGAAAACAAAATACTGACGTAATGACATAATAGCAATTGGATATTTTTTCAAAAAGCAAGTGAATACCATCTCCTTTCTAATTTAATCTGCAACAGAAAGCATCAAATTCAGATAGTTTACGTAAGCTGCTACTCTACACTAATACCAGAGTGCTGGAAACAATAATTTTCTTTTGACACTAGTCTTCATCTAAAACCTAAAAGGTTAACCATCTAAAAGGTTCTGGGACCTTCAGAAATCCACTTAATATTGTGACATGCAGCAAAAAAACAACAGCAATTTAACAAATTAAATGTTATATAATTTTTAGCATTTAGTTACATATTTAATAAGTTGGTCAAAGGTCATTTCCATGACTTGTTGTACACTTGTCTACAAACGAACCATACCTTTTCATTTCATACAGCTGCATCAAAATTACCTCCATAATCATTCACAACTACTGAGCAAAATCACTTAGAGTTGTGGTGGCAGCCAAATGAGGTAAAACAGACATAACTTTCCAAGTGTTTACTTAATGGAATTTCCCAAGACCAGAACAGGCACCTGTAGAAAATAAAACCGTATTTGTGCCCTAGCAATTTTGATTTTTTGACAGTTTATGAATAGTTATTTGAGCCAAATGCCACCCATAATCATTTAGCATATTTGTGTTGGGTTTGTGGTACTGTGAAATGAGTGAATGTTCACTGACAGCCTTAATAAATATATAATTGTGTTCTTAAGTAAGAAACTGCATTGAATATGACCAAAGGCTCACCACCTTCGACAAAAATGCACAGGGATGTATTAAGTCTGCTGGAGACACCATAATTGAAAAAATGGTAAGAAATTGGCAGAAGTTAACAACTTTACTGTTGTTTCACACAATACCTATAGTATTGTGCCAAACATTTTTAAAAAATGTTTTTAAAAAAGACAAGACAGAGTTCTTTATGCTTTTTCATTATTGCCTGATACTGGAAAAAAAATGACAATGAAGCAGAAAGCAGAAGACTGAAGATGGCTGAAGGAGGTGTGTTTTATAGTTTCAGTTCAGCTGGTTTGGAGCACCAAGAAAAAACTGAGACAAAGAATGTTTTTTTACTCCAGACTTCAAAATTAACAAAGTGTTCAAACCCTAAGACCTGTAAGCTATTAAAAAAAGAGCACTGCTTTAGATCACTTCTGATGCACATTTGCAAAAAGTTAATCATAATATGCATGCAACATAAAGATCATTTTGTGTCCCATGATACCCATGTTTTCATGAGAAAATGCTTCTCTGCTGTAACAGAATACCCAATGTTTTGAACAATGAATTCAGCTCTTGAAGTAAATTGTAAACTTGGAAGAAAAGAAACAAAAATCAGAACCCGTAACTACATTTTAACTATACACTGCATGAATAGATGCTTGCAACCTGAATAACACTTAACAAAAAAAGACATATGAAAAGGATCTGAACCAAACTGATGAAATGTCAAACTACTGTAAGTACAGGACTCCGTGCTCCATGACATAAATGTTCAATTTTCTCTCCATTTCTTACACTCAAACTGGTTAGTTTCCTAGAGGAGGAAGGCCTTCACTCTAAGAACAAGGCCAACGAAAAGCAACTTCATGAAAGTAACATTGTTTAAGTAAACTACTTCATTCACTGCATGGCATTACACCATGCACTATAACTCCACATTGTGTAATGGTAATTAGGACCAACTCTTGTACATTTTAATCTTTAAGCCTGTACCTCCTCAGATAATAGTACATAAATTCCCAAGTTACAATATATAACATTTCACTTTACAAAAACTTTGAAGATATGAACCAAAGCTGAAGGGCTTCGTATGCACATAACTGAAATGTTTATTTTGTTTTGAAAATGTAAGAAATTACCAAGAGGTGCATAATTCGCTTTTGCTACTGTCATTTACTGTAACCTTTTATTAAAAAGATGACAAAATGTCAGTCATGACTAGATTTACAGGAAAAAAAACTTTATCCCCACTCTGAAAGGAACTCAAAATAATTACAATTACATTTATTCTCTTGCTGTGGTTAATGTCAGTGTCTAGGTCTCAACCATTAGAAAGATAATGAATGGTATGAGTTTTCATGGGAGGAGAGTAAAGAAGGAACCACAGCGCTTTAAAAAGAACATTTTCTCAGCATTGTAAACATCCATTTCTATATTAAAAATGTTGCGTTTTTGGCAAAGCAGCTTTTGCTAGGTTTGATCGTTTTTAGATACTTAAGATACTCTGTACACCTGGGAAACAAAAGATAACTTATTATACACAGGACTTTTATAATCCACAGGGAGAAACTCTGAAAAGTGAAACTCATGAAGAAAACCATTATGTTCTCTGAGAGGTGAGGTGAGAGCCTAAAGCCCTGGTCATCTTAAAAGACACATTGTGATATATTATTCTGACATTCACTGACAACTCTATTGATTACAGTCCACATTTTTGGCAAATAGTGGAACTAATACAGAGCACCTGTTTCCTTCCAGCATTCAAAGTATTTCAATTATACAAACAGTGACAGGTGCTGGATAGCCTGAAATAGCAGGCAAGGAAAAGGAATAACAACTATGCACTGTTAATGTTACTGAACAGGAGAAAAATTTGAATGCAGAATGTGTTTAAGTCTAATATGTTACATATGCCTTTCAAGGGGAATACATTTCTCCTATGTAAGTTTAGATTCAATGAAGATTGTTTTCATCCCAAAGTACAGAAATTCCCGTGATAATATTTAGATAACTTCCCCCACAGAAAAAAAACTGTGTGGTGAGATCCAAGGTAATGCTTAAGATTTCATAACATCAGGAAATAAAGATTTCCTTATATATATAGAAAAAGAGTAAACTAAAGCAGCAATAACAGTAGTAAATCTTCATCATTCCACATCTTCAAGTTTCGAAGTCATGAATGTGCCCAAATTCACCTCCAGAATAGAATAAGCAAAGAAAGCACCTGCACATCAAGACTGGAGTTTTGAAGAATAACACATTTTTCAAATAAACTTCTAGTTTTTGCAAAACAGCAAGAGCACTACTACATACAAGTAACAGTTATGAAGCGTTCCTGTCCAGTGTGCCAACACTCTTATTTTCCCATAGCTTCATGTGCATGCCTTAACCGATGGATGCTGTGCTTGTTGTACTCCTTGATAAAGCAGAGCAATTTTCAATAAGGTAAATAAACTCAGCATTTGCTTACATCCATTATCTTCAGACCTTATTCTGTATATAAACAGATGACTCCATGGTTTACCCAGGTTGTCTTCTTGAGTACTGCTATAGAGCTCCTTACAGTACTTGGTAAACAATGAGTCTTCTAACTAGGGCTCAGAAGGGAAGCCCACACTTAAGAAAAAATAAAACCATTCTGTAATGAAAACATGTTTAAATAAATAAGCTGCATTAAGAAATTCATTTGGTTTACCCAGAGGCTCTGTTGCTCAGTCAAGGACTGAAAAACTAAGCCATAGCAACATGAAAAAAAATTTGTAAAACATAACCAGAAGATTTAGTCTCAGATTTGTTTAAGATTTCGTCCCTACTTTTTACCTAAATACAGAATCACAGAAGTCCATAATGTGCATTACCAGCAATAGCTGATGCTCAAAATGCTAAAATCCTGACCCTATGAATGTACCTATGGAAGAGAACTCTAAAGAACTCTAAAGAAAGCTCTGGACTTCACCTGTTCATCAGGCGATGTTAATTACAGACAGAGCTCAATATATATATCGGGGTCAGGGAACAGAAAGCTGTGATGTATAGAAAAATAACAACCAAGGGGAATTTTTCACATAAGAAAAATGTAAAGATGGAGGGCTATAGACTGCCCGTGTGACTTGCATTTCACTTGTCGCTTACCAAATATAGTGCAGAGGGTTATATATATTAAATCCAAGTTAAGTTCCCAAAAAATGCAACTTAAAACAAAATGTCTATGGGTAATTAATATCTACAAGGAATAATGTAATTAGCTTGAGATATGTCCCCAATATTCAGATGCATATATATATATAATATACTTCTAACACCCAAAAAAACAGAAACTAAGTAATTCCTTTCACATTTTGGTCTTGTTGAAACCAACAGAGCCATTAACCAGTTCAGAGTAGATTTTTTTCCCCCACATACTGTTCATGTATTTAAAGTTATCAAACATATCTCGATCCATTGGTTCAGTGACACAGTGCACAGTGGTATTAATTTTACTTGGGGCATAACAATTCATAATCTAAGGCATGCACAACAGCAATGTCTACAAGAAGATTTTCTGTTAGAATTTGGTCCTTAAAATATTTTTTTTCAATTACAGAACAAAATAATCTGTATCTCAATTACAGAACAAAACAATCAGTAGTCTCTGGACTTCTCTGGGAAACGCAGCCTTCCAGCAGTACTGCTGGTTAGGAACCCTCTCCTCCAATCAACACCTTACCTCCTGTACGAGGCTGCATAGCTTATGACGTATCAAAAGAAGGCAACTCAAGGGTGGATGGTATAATTCTTAACCCAGAACCGAATAATAATAGCAACTAATTAGAGTAGGCAACTGTGAAATATTATCTTTACCATTCATAACTGAAACAAGTGTTCTGAATTTTTGTTCACTATGCCAAGATGACATATTAACAGCAAACTAGCTTCCAGACAAAATGAGTAGGTCCAAACTTAAAAGTTTACATTTTCAAACTTTTCTTTTTTCTAAATAATACCATTAGTAAAAATAATTACTAAAATAATTATTTTATAAGTAAGACCATTAATTATATAGTGCTATATACCAAGCATCCTACAAACTCAGATTTTTAAAAGCTTATAAATGACCTTAAATACTCTCTGCGTCAAATAAGAACAAACTACAAAGGCATATTCAATTAACTTATTTAATGGTATAAAATTAGTCCATAATCACTGAAAACTGCCCACATTTCAAGTACATTCTTGCAACATTTTTATTGCATTTATTATTTCAGCCACTGCCTGTGTATAGTAGATGTCTGAAGCTTCTTGCCAAGGATCCAACCCCAAAAAAGTTTAAAATGACAAGCAGGTCTACTCTGCAGAATTCACGTCTCTACACTGATTGACTGTTTGTCATACTAAGCAAAGAACTACGCAAACTCCAAAACAAAGGAACATGGTGAAATCTAGAACCTTGAAAAAAATAAGCAAACAAATAATGTCTCCAGCCGAATCTGCAAAAAATGTCAGAAAAATGTGAAAACAAATCTTAAATATGGAAGGGGACAAGCAAGAAAAACAATCTCACAGCTTATACTAAATTGTTTCTGTTGTCTGTTAGCAATGCAGGAGGAAAAAACCTGCTGAAGAATAAATTAAACACTTTGTATAAGAAAGACATTCAAATAAACAGTATAAGCAGTTTCACTTGGTTCAGCCCAGCATCACAGCTGCCTGGTCAGACACCAGGATACTGTAGCTAAGCTGAAGCACAAGAAATAATCATTAGCCCAGTGCACAAACAACCAAATACTGCATGCACGTTTCTGGTCCGCTTATTTCCAGAATTTGAAGTTTTCCTACAAACAGCACAGCTTAGTTCTGCTGAATAGAAAAAGAAGTATGTTAATCGACTCCCCAATTAAAATATTTCTCTATGGAATCATCAAGGATCAAGTGGATTTGGACAATCAAGGTCTAAGGAAAGTAATTCCCTGTGATGCTTAATTAAACTGATTTGTTTCAGGACAAATTGGGCGAGCAAGCAAAGGCTGGCCAAGACAACAAGAAACAAAAGAACAGTTAAAAACAACAAAATACATTATAAAAACTCAGTTTCATGTGCAGAGATACTGCACATAGGTTTTTCATGCCTTATACAGACTGTATTATACATTCAGAACATTAGGGAAATGTCTCTGAACCTTCTAGAAACATAAAGAAGCATTTAGCAGTTTTGCAAAGAAACAGCTGTCTGACACAGCTGTCTGGCTTCATGGCCAAACTGTTTGGACAGAAGGACTTTTGAGATGTTTGGGCCAAGGATAAGGCCCATAGTCACATGTCCTTCTTGTGGAACAACTATGGAAATAACTTCACTGTGTTTCAGAGTTTCAGTTGGCTGCACAAATGAATGTATTTAGTCACTGCTATGCATGAAGGTTTACAAAGAAGCCAATTGTTTCTGAAGGGAACATCCAGAGGTTCTGCATCAATCAGCTTTCTGGTTTCACATTATATTGACCATTCTGAAAAATACACGCTGGTCCAAAAATGAACAATTGTTGGTCTACAGACTAAACACTAAAAAGAAGGAAAAGGGTCTGATGAATTCATGATTCATGTACAAACATGGTTCCATTTCGAGGGGAAAAAAGCATTTATTGCTTTTCAAAACTTGTGCATTTTTCAACAATTCTGCAGTATTTCTCTCTGTAGCAAGAAAGCCATGTTCATTTTTAATGCCAAGTAATTTGTCATGGAAAATGAAAATGTTAACCACATCATCAATTCCATTCTGGTGCTTGACAAGCAGCTTGACATCAGGAATGAGACTCTCTCCTTGAACTTTTTGACATAGCTGGTCTGTACAAACAACTATACACACAGTCTCTGAGTAACAGGCATACACAATGGGTGGCCAACATACTTCACTTTGAAAAACCAGTGTACATTCTTTTACAAAATACATAATACTTTTGCGGACTAAAATAGATCTCATTTCTACATATTTTTTGAATGATTCTTTTGAATAATACTGTTTCACAAAATTGGTTTAAATTCTGTATTACATTTGTCTACTTCTATAGTTTATGTATAACAGTAAATTTGTACAGAACATAAAGTATCTGTGGTCAACACATTACCAATACACTTTGAAATATTATTTCCCTAACATCAATTAAATAACAAAATTGTCAAGCCATGTTAGTCTTTTTGGTATAGTACTGTGTTGGATTGAGAAAATGAACCCTACCTCCAGCTGTCTAGTCACTGTTAATACCGAAAAACTCACTCAAACTGAAAACATTTTTTTTTAAACGGAGCCAACTTTTTGAAACTTTGGAATTTTTTGCCAGCACTGTAGCCTGCATGCAAGTGAAGAAAACTGAAAACCAAAAGCCTAAAGTCCTGACATTTCCTCAGGTCCTCTTTTGTTTTGGATCACTAATCATGGAACATTGATGAAATGACAAACCCTGGAAAGACTGAACTCCACCCAAATGACTTTCTAGAAGAATTCTGTGGTGTCAGTTTTTCCTTTCTACCGCCTGGTAACGTACATGGCAGTTTTGATCTCCAAAGGGTTATTCTAGCTAAGATCAGCAGCTCGGTTTGATAGGAATACAAGCCAGCCAAGTCCCATAAATACAGCAGGCCTGACAAAGTCTAATAGGCCAATTATCCACATCGTGCCACCACAAGACTACTTATAACGTTACCATATTTTATGTTAGTTATCAATGAAAAATAATTACTAGGACTAAGCTACTTTAATACTGTGATTCAAAAATGGTCTCCAGTAATCAAAAACTGCCAATCCATACTGTAACTTGCTAAGTAGTGACAAATGTAAATATTAATTTAACCATTTTAAGTCCCCATTAAGAATGGATCTGAACAGGAAGTTCAGGCTAGCTGGATGAATATTAAGCTTATGGTTTGGATCAATACAAGATGAAAATGTAAATTAAAAAGAAGCAAGACAATCTGGAGTAATTTATGATAAAAACCAGGCTGATCCTTTACAAAACCCAACTCTTCGGTACTGAAATATTTCCAAGAGCTCCCAGAATACTTTTCACTGTTTCTTTTTCTTTTATGTTCTTGGACACTTATCAGAAATGTGACCGGGACTAGTGTGAGAAAAACACCAGAACTCACAGCAAAACATTGAAAACAAAAACAAATAGAAAGTGATTTCCTTGGCAAATTTCTTCCAACAATCCAAGTGACTGCTGTCTGAAAGGAAATAACTGTTTCCTGAATATTGTTAATTGCTTTATATAAACCTTGTCTTAAAAAAATATTCACAAAGCAGCACTGAGTCTACTTTATCCTTTTTACACTTGAAAATAATGCATTTAACTAAGTGACAAAGGTGGTGAACAATACTTGCTTTAGTAATGGAGTAAATACAGCAAACTTGTAAATAAATACATATGGAGAAAAACGCAATTATATAAAAGCCATAAATGTAATTATGTGCTAACAGCATAGTGTTTTTACTAGAGATCTTTCTTAAAAATACTTTGTAGACCAGATTCTTTCAATCATAGCTGAAACACATGCTAAATGACTCATCATCTTCAGAGTATCATTCTCCTTCATTGCCAGGTACAACAAATCAAATCCTTCTTATAATCAAAGAACCAAAAAACACATCATTGCTAAATTTGCATTTTACTAAACCTGAGAAATAACAGTAAAACCACATTTTTTATAAGTCTGTTACTTCCTGGAATTCAACATCATAGGTTGTTGCTTATGTAGGTTACATTATTTCAAATGTGGATACCCTCTTGGAGCAAGAAAAGATTTTAAGAGGTCCAGCTATTTCCTAACCACTTTAGCCAACTGAATGTCGCAGGACCTATCCTGGCAAGAAACAGGTGCAAGGCAGGATGCACCCTGGACAGGACACCAATCCATCGTAGGGCACACACAGACACAGAAAAACACATTCACACTAGTGCCAATTTTCCCAGTAGCCAATTATAATATAACTATAGCTTTGGACTGTGGGAGGAAACTGGAGCACCCAGCAAAAACCCACATGAACATGGGGAAAACATACAGATAGCACCCTAGAACTGAAACAAGAATCTCAGTGCTGCAAGGCAGCAATGCTAACCACTGTGCCACCGTGCCACCTGTTTTCAGAACATAAAGGTTACAAATGAGGGGAGACAATTCAGTCCATCTTGCTTGTTTGGTTGTTTGCAGCTTTCTGAAGGATCACAGTCAATCAGCCTCAACAAATGGCAATGCAGTTTGCTCTAGACTCCCATAGTTCTTTGTGTAAAGAAACGCTTCTTGATATCCGTCTTAAATGCACTCTCTCAACTTACACTTCTGTTCTTAGGTCCTAGTTTCACTAGTCCAGACATCATCGTACTCTAGGTTGACACTGTCAATACCATTCAAGGTCATTATATCAATATCATGTACCCCTACAGTCTTCTCTGTTCAAAACTAGAGAGAAAAGCGTATGTTTCCATGTGAACAAGTGGCAGAACTTTTTTCCTGTTGATAAAAAAACAGTTAAAACCTTGAATGTTTTGAAGAATAGTTTAAAAATGATATGATTTGTCATATAGACTTCGAACTGTGGGTTTCTTACATTCTTGCCCGCCTTTATTTTTATTACTAGTAATAAGCAAATCAGCCACCTGTTTAATATGCCCTGTTTTAACCTATATATAACAGCCTAAATGTCTGGTTTATCAGCACTGAAAAGAATTCAAACCAGGCTTCTACTTGAGACTCGGTGGCGATTACGGCTAAAGTACAAGGAAAACTGAAACTAACCATGGACACACATGATAAAATTGTCCAGTTTTCCCCACAAAAGGTCCCTTTTTGTTTCATGGCTGTAGCATTACCTCCTCACAATCTGATTTGATCAGCTCTCGGGAGCCAAGCAAGGCTGGGCCTCCTCAGTCGTGAGTGGCAGACCTCTGAGGAAAACCAGAGTGGACCAAGAGTTGTCACTAATCCTTCTGAATCAGATTCTCTAAAGCAATACCCCAATCTAATGATGAAGACACTGGAGATTCCATTTGCTGACGCTTTAAACTGAGGTCATAACGACTTGGCCATTAAAGATCCCGCGGCCCTTTTCAAAAGAGCAGTGTTGTTACCTAGTCGCCTTACTAGTTTCCTCTCAGGGCCTGTACACTATGGTCCTAATAACTGGCATCCCCCGTAATTCAGCTAGTGATGTGAATCACTTAAGTGATGAGTAAAGTGGGTCAGATCCAATAAGTAAAGAGCTTTGAGATGCTTTTGCATGAAAATGATGTGAAGGCAATTGCATGAATAACAAACTGTACCCCTCTGTGTCTGGTATAAAAGGTTAAATTAGCAATGGCTCAATGTGTTTTTGGCTGCAGAGTTATTCTTTACTGTTGTGTAAATACAATTGTATTTGTATACAAATACAAACTGTCTCTATCTCTGTCAAAACAGCTCGTTTCATTATGGCATTATTATGGCATGGCCCTAAATCCACAAAATGTATGTGGATATACACACTGCAAGTCAAACTCCTTTTTGCATGAGCATTTCAGATTTCCAGTTTGTTTCCTCAGACACCCTGCCAAGGTTTTCATCTGTATGATACAGTAGCCGACCCACTGAGACCAGGAAAAGAGATTAAGGATTCCAGTGACAATTTACACTTTCCACAAAATCATTATTGAGTGGCAGAATTGTTCTGAGGTTGGTGAGGTCCAACCAGGATACAGAAATGATCTGTTTTTCTCTTCTGGTGTACAGTAAGGATTTCTCCTAAATCCCATAATCGGAGAACTGAAGTGAGAATTCCAGTACCTGCGGAACTTGTCTGCCAACACTTGTTGTATGGAACGTGAACAGATTTAACGCCTCTGTTTAAAATTTCTTTGCAAAGCCTTTTTCACCAGCCTTTTGAACCTAATGTGTATGGCTGCAGGCAGTGTCATTGGGGGAAAAAAAAATCAACCAAATCAAAGCATACAATCCAGGGCATTAGTCATGCAGATAAAAAGAGTATTTTTAAGATTAAGCTGTAAAATAAAGTACAGGTGTTTCCCATGGACATAATTTGCTTATCCAAACCACTGGGTACTAAAAGAAAAAATACACACAAGAACAAACAAAAACACTTCATTGATGTGCACCAGTCTGTGATAAACTTTAAAAATGGAAAGCCTTGAAGAAAATGTTTTCACTTTTATGGGATTTCTTTTAACAAAATTAAAATTTTACAATCGACATCTCACAGTATGTACTCACTCTAACAAAACCATACAATCTCCACTACACTACATAACCTTTATGTTTCTAAAGAAATGGGAATTCCCATCTATTCATGCATTGGAAACAACAAAATTATATGAAATATCTGTTTACTGAAGTCACTACAACTGAGCTTTCAATGTAAATCAGAAGACAGTGAGACTGGCTAGACCTGCGACTGAGATTCCTTACATACTTACATACTGTGCGTAGCTAGCTCATGAGGCCTGGGAGACTAAATTAATGTTCAAGAGTTTCCAGTACTATAGCACAGTAATCCTGACTCAAGCTTCAAGACAGCTACAAAGTCTTCTGTTTTGGGAATCGTAATGTTAGTCTGATGCAAACCAAATACTGTATTGACAACTTATTTTTACAAGATGCTTTTCAAACCTGCAGGGTCGGAGGTCTACAAATATCGCCCTTGTCACGTGTAAAGAAGGGGCCAGAATAAAACCATTTCTAAAGGATAATCACACCCTAGTCACAAATTCTAATATGTACATAGAACAGCTGTCAAGATAGTTATGTAAACAGTATATATATAACTATCTTGACAGTTATACAAGTGTGCTTTCTAGTGTTCTTGTCGATAAATCACAAATGAACTAAAATTAGTGAACAAAAGGACTGGATTCACCAATGTGGCGTTAAGCCGCCACATGCAGTACAGCTTGCATATCTGCAAGAGGGATTCAGCACCATTCTTTCAATAGAAAGTCAATCTACAGGTAACCACACATGCTCTATGGTTGGGGGTACTGTCCTTTGGTCAGAAAGAAATGCTGCAACATGGGGTGCAGACGATCAGTCAGTAACATTAAGCAGTGATTAGTACTGACCTGGCCTTCAAAGGAAATGTGTGCTCATAAACCATGCAAGTAAAAGATGCCCCACAACATTAGAGAACCACAAACTGCCAGGTACGATATGAGATTTGTGTACTGCAACCATTTGTACTGAAACTGGGTACTTGTGCCCCAGATTGAAATTTGCAGTCAATTGATCTGTAGTTGCTTGCTTGTTTTGCCTTTAAATTAATGCACAGTTATCATGGTGCTAGCATATGAACTTCTGCTCACTGTTGTCCTTTGCTGATGATGCCTTATCCTCAGAGTTTCATGCTGACATCGCCTTAGACACTGTTACTCATGAAACGGTGGAGCCTTGGTGAAGTGAAGCTCCTATTAAATGTGCCCCAACGATCACTCCTATGTCACTGTCGTCTCCTGTTGTAGTCATGCTGGCTGTGATTCCTAAGCATTCAGGGAATTATCAAATTAACATGTGCGCTACCTCTGTATGTAAGCCCGTGCTTTCAAAAGACTTGGTGTCCCTCATTTACCCAGGTGTTTCCATTTTTTTTATCCACTGCCTGTATGCATAATGAGCTAGTATCCAGCTCTGACCTATAGCATGTACAATCAGGGGGGGTACCCTCCCTTGCCTTCTGTCATTTATGTCCATTTGACAGAACACATCCATACTGAGTTTCATCACAAAGCTTGCAAACTGGAACCGCTGAAGGGATACAGTGCTAAACCTTCCACTACTAATGGTAAATGGGTTAATCTCCTACAGATTCAAATCCCAGGCAGGCAAACCTCATTCCTTAAATGTATTTGAAATGAGATCTATTTCCTTGTTCCAAAAAAATGAACTGCCGATGCTTTCTCCAGAGGGTATTAAGTAAGACTTTCTAGTTTATCGCCGTTACGGACCAGCTTTATAGACTGCCTTGAGCCACTGTCATCTACGACAACATCTGTTTCTGTAACTAATGCAATTTTACATTGATACTTATCACCAAGGACAGCAGTGATTGAATAAAAGTCCTGTTTAGCATAAGTGACAAAAGGTTTTTGTTTAAAATGGCAAACCTCATACATAAATATGCCATAATGCACCACAACTTGATTTTGTGTGGAAATGATGAACAGATAAAAGTATAATATACACTAATATTCTTCTAAAATAGTGCCATTTGATTCATCGGCTGTAAATACTACTTCAAATATTTATTAAAGTTGCCAACTATGATATTGTATTTTCACTTATAGATAACATTTTAAATACAAAAACAAGAATCAAGAATAACCTATAATCTATACATACTATATATACTCACAAGCCACAAGAAATAGCCTATTATTGAATTCTTGCTGAATCTGGAGGGTACTGTATGAGGATGACGGGCAACTTGTCTGAAATAAACTCTACAGTTACAGCTTTGTCCACCAGAGGGCTGTTAAGGTTTACTGTATAAAGGCTGAGTGTCCACCCTGTGTCACGGTTGAAGAAACTATCTGAATGTCAGATCCTAAATATCCAAAGAACACTGATCATTTTGTTGCTTGGTCAAAACAAAGTTTCAAGCACCCTTCAGTTATCACTGGCTAGAAAATAACAGAGGCTCAGTTCCACGATCAATTCCCTCATACAGAGAGAGTTTCAGATTGCAACAGAGGGAGCAGCTCACATTTGCCACACCTTGGCAAATTCTTTATCCTGCTGAGAAAGCCACAGTTTCCGAGTTGCACAAACCCATGACCATTGCAAGAGTTCTTCCTAAATTGAGTCCTTTTTTAAATTTAAACAGTCTGCACTTTTATTATGAACATCTGGAAATGCTGTCTTCAAAATGTCACCATAACAACATTATTATAGGTTTAATATAGAAGAGCAGCACTTATAAAGTTGTTAGTATAAATTATTTTGCACTTACTTTTTAATACTTTACTAGACTGCACTACACAAGTGATTTTAATATAAGAATGCAGGAATAATGGGAACACTAATGTATTAGTTTTAAGTATATATAGTAGCCATTCTTCTGTATTCTAAAGTATACTTCAATAAGTGAAGTAGCAACTTTACATTACAAGGACAAGAAATCTCGCAGAATACATTTAAAAAGAGAAAACATTTTCTCCAAACGTTTATAATAAACAAACTCCTGGGTGAGTTTTAATGACATACAAAATAAGTATCTTCCTTAACAGTCATAAACTACAGTTATTTTGGGTGCTTACAAGAAAATTCACACCATTCATTTGCAAAGTGAACAAAACATCTAAAAAATAAACTTTACAGGCTTCAAATATCCTATGTGTAGTATTAAGTAGAATTGTGAATGTTGACAAAGAGCCTTTTTTAAGAGGTTGCATGAAGTTTTTTCAAGTCCAAGATTGCTCCAAGCAGTAGTTGAAACATGAGCACCTCCTTGTGGACAAATTTCATATCAAGTCCTGAGGTACATACAATACTGAAATCTTTTCACTATTACAGTACGTATTTCAACTCAGGTGCATTGTTTCTTACATTTTTATATACTATAATTATGTAAATAGTATGGTACAACAAAATGTAAGAATGTCAAAAATGCCTATTTTTATTGTAACATAAATCTCAGAACCACTATTGTTACAGTTTAGAAATAATACTTATATGGCACCACAAAATATTAACAGTTTAAGAAAACAGTTTATCTCCTCTCTCAGAATACATTATTAGCAATTAAAGAACATATTACTTAAACACAGTAGGTACAATTGCTAAACTGTTGGCAATGATTTACAATGTCAAATTTCCACTTCAGATCATATAAAAACTATACACTACTTGAGATGACTGCTATATAAGTAATTAGATGGTATATAGTTTATTATATGATCTGAAATGGATATTGTGTTTAGATTATGATTTGAAAGGTTTATAGTTTCTTTTCATAAAATCTAACTTGCTCAAGCAGATTTTTTTTTCATTAAGGAATCTAAGAGCCCAAGCGATTGTGGGCATTTATGTTTCATGGTATGGCTGCTTGAAGTGTTAATGATTATATCTTGATTAGTGTCAAGCCATTTACTACAACACTTGTTCTGCTATAGCATTACACAACTTTAAATGGTGCAATACAGCACATACAATGACTAAATCAGACATACAAAGGCACCAAATTAGTTCTTTTTCAGTACAAATCAGCAGCATGCACTTTGTGCTTCACTTTAAATGTCATTCAATGTCATATGATTGTATTTTCCATTGGTTAATCTTACTGATAAGAAACTAAGATGATTAAAGAACCAAGCTAACTAGAGACACATGTTTAAGTACCAACAGAACTGCAGAGATTTCCAATTCAATTCCAAAACAGGATTCATAACAAGAGTACAGGAGGCCCTTAGTGCTCAGCTGAAAAAAAAACACCACAATCAGCATTCTTCTACACATATTTGCTCTGAACATTCCTTTGACAATGAACATTTCTCAACTGGAAACAATGAAAGTGGAACAATGAAATTAAATCAAGGTTTACACAGTAACAAGGGAACAACACGTCAACCACCTGAGTATGTTAGAAATACACGTCTTTCTCCCACCACAGCTGCCAGTATGCAGTTTTTAAACTACAGTGAAACAGCTCAGTTTGCCTCTTGTCAAAAAGCAGTTAAGTCAGTTGTTTTGCTTTTGCAAGTTTAAGGCTACATACACATCAACCACTGGGGAATCTCAAACTCTCAACCAACAGCACCAGCTAAAACCTGGAGTGTAACCACAGAAGGTAAACTTGTCTAGGTTATTTACTCCTGTTATTAATCTTAATGCGTTTTCAGCACTGTCTGCACTACTCCCTGTTGACAAACTGAGAAGCAGATGCTTGCTTTTCTGGGTATGTCATGGTAAGATTAATCTTTGGACTTTCTTTAAATACAGAGTGAGGGTGGGGAAACGGGGCTGGATTAACCACTTTCAGGGTCTTGTACATGACTCTGGAATGTTGTTACTACCCTCAAAAAAATAATTGACAACAATTACTCCTTGATGACTTATATCTACCTACCTAACATGGCTGAATTAATCTAGCAAATATCAACCCAATTTATATGAAAGTAGCACAGGAAACATGGACTACTTACCAAATTATAATATTTCAAATTGAGATTGGGTTCTCATGAACCCTTTTAGTGTGTAAAGTCCAAACACATTACATTAAGGTAAAAGTTCACTTTATACTGGTAATGACCACTCTGCTTCTACATTTGAAATTGGCAACGTAAAGACAAAGCTAAGTCCAAGTTATGAAAAGTTGGCACCAGCTGGCAAACTTTCAATTGCTACAAGAGGTTTACTGTGGATTTGCTTTAATGTTAAACAAGTGTTCTAATGCATCTGGTTAAGCAGTCTTCTGATTAAACAGGTATATTAAAATCAAAGTTCTTGATGTTAAATAAATGTTTGTGTGTAGCACTTTGTCAAAGTTGCTTAAGAAAAAGAAATATTTAGCTATACTACTTTACACTTCTTGGTGATATTCAAAGTACACCTTCAAGTTGTCAAAGATGATGTTAAGTGTCTAACACAAATGTTAAAGCAAAACCAGTGAAAGATAAGACTAAGCCCTGCTGGACTGTCTATTATAATTAGACAATGGTTACTGTTAGCATTATGAAAGGCAGCCTAGCTGCATAAGATGGTGTCCAGAAAATACGATTTTCTGCTTCAACAATCAGCAGTCAAGGAAAATGACTCTGTGAAGGACATATATGATCCTGAAAGTCATTAGGTCACAAAACGTTCAATCCATTATTATCATCATTATCTGTTTGCAGCAGCTATAGCACTAGAAATGAAGAAATAACCTATGCCTATGCCTTTTCATCTATATTAAAATTGTCTGCACACATCATGTGGATCAGTGAACATCTGAGGTGGTGATGTAATATATTCAAAGATGAACACTGTCTTACCCATGACAGAACTGAAGGAATACGTGTGGAGACATTTTAAGTGGTATGCTGAGTGCTGCATTGTTAAAGAGAGGTGGTGGAAGTGTGATGACATGAGGAAGAATCTCCTTAAAGAAAAACAAATTATTTGACATTGGACATTAAACCCCATCTTGCTGCTGCCCAGTGTTGCACTGACAAAGTAGCTGAGCCAAGGAAATTTTGGGGCCCGCAAGATGATCCAGAGTTACCAATTCAAAACAGTACAATGCAGGCGTACAGTTCAAGAAAAGAGTGTTAAGGTCTACCCATGGACAGCTTTTGCTCCTGAACCAAATCCTCTAGAAGATCTGTGGAACTAACTTACAAATGCCATCAGGAGACAGCTGCAACCACGCATCTTCAACCGCTGGCTGCAGTCATACTGGAAGAGAGTCTCTTGAGGCTGATCGGGTCCATGCGTCAACACTACCTGAATAATTCTTAATGCTCAGGGAGATTATATCCGATACTAACTTTGAATGTTTTCTTTCAAAAAGTGTAATGTTTCATACTAAAAACGTGTCCTGATACGTCCACATTTTCCATGATAATGTTTGATATCTATCGTATGTTTTGAATATATACCCTTAGACCTGAGTGGTACCTTTCTTTCGTGCTTCAGTCAGTATGTTTATGCAGGTTTAAGTAAGAATTTTGCTTTATTTCCTCTTCTGTGTGGTGTGAGTGCAATAAAGTTCTGCATGCTATTAACCTGCACAAACATACTGACTGAAGCACATACATACTAAAAACAACACTAACTTTAGAAAGGTAACGGGCAAACCAGCTTTTCTTAAATTTGTTCATCAGCTGCAAAGAGAAGACTCTCCTGTGTAGTTTCTTCTGTTGCTTACAAACCTGCATTTTCTCCCTTATCATAAACATCACTTTCATTCCATAATCCTGTCATCTCAGAAAAAAATAATGACAATGAACCAGGCAGTGCAATACATACTTGAACTAGAGTTTTGTACTACCTCTTCAAGTACAAAGACACAGTCCTCTCCACTTACAAAACACAAGACAGAAAATGTATTAAAAACATAACTGTCTTGCTATACAGACAGGAAATATGGCTTGATTTACATTTTGTCTAAATATTCATTGATGTGTCTATATCAACTCTATTCATACAGAATAGGAGGCAGACAAACAGATATGTTCTAAATGCAAAGCAGTGTGTCTGGCACGAACACAAGATGGCACATCACCCAGTCAACACCAATCCTACTGTCAAGCTACTACTGTCTACTGTCATAACTGTTGTGGCAAAATTATGTCATAGTTCTGCTTCACATCGGCAGGGACTGGGAAACGTGTCAAGATTAAAAGAAAAATGGAAGCACCAAAGTACAGGTAAATCTTCTAAAGCCTACCTTTAATCAGGAAAGACCTGATGTAAATCGGATGAAAACTCCATTTTCCGCAGGACAATGCCCCAAAGCACAAGGCTAAAGCTCCACTATAGCATCTTAAGAAGAAGTGAACATCCTTGAGTTGCCCAGTCAATTTCCTGACTTGATCCCAACAAAAAATAAGAAGCTTTTACAATATACAGTGGTGTGAAAAAGTGTTTGCCCCCTTCCTGATTTCTTATTTTTTTGCATGTTTGTCACACTGAAATGTTTCAGATCATCAAACAAATTGAAATATTAGACAAAGATAACACAAGTAAACACAAAATGCAGTTTTTAAATGAAGGTTTTTATTATTAAGGGAAAAAAAAAAACCAAACCTACATTGCCCTGTGTGAAAAAGTGATTGCCCCCCCCCGTTAAAACATAAATTAACTGTGGTTTATCACATTCTTGGAAAGCTGAGTTCAATTTCTCTAGCCACACCCAGGCCTGATTACTGCCACACCTGTTCTCAATCAAGAAATCACTTAAATAGGACCTGCCTGACAAAGTGAAATAGACCAAAAGATCCTCAAAAGCTAGTCATCATGCTGCGATCCAAAGAAATTCAGGAACAAATGAGAAACAGAGTAATTGAGATTTATCAGTCTGGAAAAGGTTATAAAGCCATTTCTAAAGCTTTGGGACTCCAGCGAACCACAGTGAGAGCCATTATCCACAAATGGCGAAAAAATGTAACAGTGGTGAACCTTCCCAGGAGTGGCCAGCCAACCAAAATTACCCCAAGAGCGCAGCAACGACTCATCCAAGAGGTCAAAAAAAACCCCACAACAACATCCAAAGAACTGCAGGCTTCACTTGCCTCAGTTAAGGTCAGTGTTCATGACTCCACCATAAGAAAGAGACTGGGCAAAAATGGCCTGCATGGCAGAGTTCCAAGACGAAAACCACTGCTGAGCAAAAAGAACATAAAGGCTCGTCTCAGTTTTGCCAGAAAACATCTTGATGATCCCCAAGACTTTTGGGAAAATACTCTGTGGACTGACGAGACAAAAGTTGAACTTTTTGGAAGGTGTGTGTCCCATTACATCTGGCGTAAAAGTAACACAGCATTTGAGAAAAGGAACATCATACCAACAGTAAAATATGGTGGTGGTAGTGTGATGGTCTGGGGCTGTTTTGCTGCTTCAGGACCTGGAAGACTTGCTGTGGTAAATGGAACCATGAATTCTGCTGTCTACCAAAAAATCCTGAAGGAGAATGTCCGGCCATCTGTTCGTGACCTCAAGCTGAAGCGCACTTGGGTTCTGCAGCAGGACAATGATCCAAAACACACTAGCAAGTCCACCTCTGAATGGCTTAAGAAAAACAAAATGAAGACTTTGGAGTGGCCTAGTCAAAGTCCTGACCTGAATCCGATTGAGATGTTGTGACATGACCTTAAAAAAGCGGTTAAGGTTCGAAAACCCTCCAATGTGGCTGAATTACAACAATTCTGCAGAGATGAGTGGGCCAAAATTCCTCCACAGCGCTGTAAAAGACTCATTGCCAGTTATCGCAAATGCTTGATTGCAGTTGTTGCTGCTAAGGGTTGCCCAACCAGTTATTAGGTTTAGGGGGCAATCACTTTTTCACACAGGGCAATGTAGGTTTGGATTTTTTTTTCCCTTAATAATAAAAACCTTCATTTAAAAACTGCATTTTGTGTTTACTTGTGTTATCTTTGTCTAATATTTCAATTTGTTTGATGATCTGAAACATTTCAGTGTGACAAACATGCAAAAAAATAAGAAATCAGGAAGGGGGCAAACACTTTTTCACACCACTGTATATTAATGATCATTTAAAAATGAATATGGTACATAGATCAATAGAGGAAGGATTGCAAAACAATAAAGTCTAAGTAGCACACTTCTGTATCGCAAAGTGTCCTCCTCAAGAGAAACATCCTTACATGTATTAGGCTAAAATGGTATAAACAGCCTATCAGGTTGCTGTTGGCAACAGAAGCTGAGAACACAATCTAAGGGGATGAAGTGAATATTCTTCCTCTGTGTGCTTTGAAGCTGATCACTAAGGCAAGCCTCAACAAGACCACAAGCTAGAAAGAAAAACAGCAACCAGAGCAGTCTTCTGTTTCTGCTTCCCAGCTGGAACACTAAAGGGAAACAAAACATTCATGTCCCTCAAAAAAAAAAACAATTAAAAATGTGTCTTACAACAGCAGTCCTCAAAAGTAAATATTTACTTACATACCTATTGTGTGCCTTTCTATGTTTTGGATTAAATAAATGCTTCTAAATATAAATTGTAACAAACCTTGACCATTCCTTGTGCAAATTTCAAAACTGTGTTGCACTTCAGAAGGTTTTCCAACGAATAATCTATCTTTAATTAAAAAAAAAGCATGTAGTATTGATTAGGCCAATTTTACAAGAGAAACTACAGAATACATGTTAAGCTGTATTTTACATGCAGTGAACTGTGCATGTGTCCGTTCAAGAATTAAAGATAGGGGGATTTAAAAATTTAAAAATTAACTGGCCTCAAATTAAGAAGTTAGAACAAGAAGAGACTGATATCCTCCAAAAACAGTTAACTGCCTTCCTACTGTACATCAGTGTCCCGCTCACCGTTCTAGGCCATTCGGCTCGTAATTCCAGTCCAAAGGGAAGAGTGCCACCTACTGGTAACCACGATTTCTAAAGGCATTCAGAATATAAACGGAGTAGACAAGGTAATAAATCAATAACGCACTAAAGTGCAAGCATGTAAAGCATGGTATAGTTATCTATGGTGTTAGTAGCCACGATACCAAAATCATCCATTAAATGCGAACGAATTCCATTCCTTAACACCAATCCGAACCAAAGCCAGATCTTTCATTCGTATTTCATGTGTAAAAATACTTCTACAGGTCTTTTCATAACGTAAGCAGCATGTACATGAAAGAATAAATGTAATTTTCACCTGACAACTACTGTTACGTTATACTGTAGACCTAAAGTAGAAAAGTGATGGTTCATTTGGACGTTATCCAAGTATAATTTATTACACAACAAAGTGGATAAATAACATTAAGTCTTATATTTCAAACACAATTTATCAACACACCGGACGTACACCCTTAAAAAACAGACGCATTGCAATTCAAGTCTGAAAAAACTTACGCCGATACCGACATCTATATAATGCACTCAATCTGATGCGAAAAAAGTTAACAATAACTGTGCGTACAATACAAGCGTTTGCATACTGTATGAGGCAGCTACTATAAAACCAAGTGGGCTGATCAGGTCTCATATTGCTTTATAAAGGAAATTTTCATTTCGCAGAATCATGATTCCGGTATTACAAAATAGACAGCGAAATGAAACAAAATCTCTTACTTGCATATATTAACTTGCATGGATGAATCACGGCCGCTCAGTCAGTGTCTCCCTGTTGTCTGTTTGCTATGCAGACCAAACAGGAAGTGAACTCCTGCAGCGTCCAAGGCAGTGCTGCAGTAACCAGGGCCTCGCGGATATAGCGTCAGCGACCCAGACAACAGCAGGGAGGGGGGAAGCTTACGCAGGTTTAGTCACCGTTCAGCAGAATCTCGATACATGCAAGAGCATTGTAATACTAAAGCATCCCCAACTCCCTGAAAAATACGCAACTTATTAGTAAGTTATTTGCTGCTAAGCACTGTTTAAAGAAAAACTTATGGATTTTAATATTCTCGAGTATTAGGAGATCTTATGTGTTTTTAAAAAAAGTATTATTTCCCCAGTTTCTACTACTAGCAAAAAGTGCAGGTATATCCAACTGAAAAGAAATATTTATGTATACCAAAATGTTGATAGTAATATAAGAACGGTTTTTCCTCTAAATATTATAACACTCTAGTAAAAGTATTGTACCATCTTCTCAGTTGGTAATGTTTGTGTTCCTAGTTGTATTGGACTGTACAATAAAATAAATTTCCCCCAGAGGATAATACACCTTGAACTGAATTGAAGGTTATGACAATGTA
This sequence comes from Atractosteus spatula, assembly GCF_055471065.1. Classification (NCBI taxonomy): domain Eukaryota; kingdom Metazoa; phylum Chordata; class Actinopteri; order Semionotiformes; family Lepisosteidae; genus Atractosteus; species Atractosteus spatula. The sequence goes on from NC_142707.1 coordinate 36,556,876, forward strand.
TTTTGATTTTTTTTTTATTTGGGATTATATTGTAAAGATAGTACTGGCAGTTTGTATACTTTGGGATAAGTACCATTGGATTTTGTACTATGACTACGCAATAGATTCTTATCTAGGGTGGCAATATGTCCTTTATTGTGAAAATCCTGTGGTATTGTCTTTGTATTTCCTAAGTATATAGTATACAAATGAAAGTACCAATTTTCAAGGTAAACTGACAATAAAGAAATGAAGCAGGGTTTATAATCGGTAAATTGGCGTTTAATACAAAGAATCAGTGGAGGACGCTTATAGTGAATGTTAAGAGTAATAATGTAGGTGAAACATTTAGGTTAGAGGCAACAAATCAAAGTCTAGAAACAGATGGTTTAAATGAACAAGTAATAGGTTTATTCCATGCTGAAAAAAAGAAGAAAGAGAACACAACGTTTCGGCCGTGGAGCCTTCTTCAGGTGTCCTGAACACCTGACACCTGAAGAAGGCTCCACGGCCGAAACGTTGTGTTCTCTTTCTTCTTTTTTTCAGCATGGAATAAACCTATTACTTGTTCCTTTGCAGCCTACGCATGCTGACGCAGCTACCCACCTGATGGTTTAAATGGTTTAGTTAAGGCAAACAAGTACACATAAATTAGACTACATATTTTTTCCATCACGAAGCAGAAACTTTTTCTTACTCTGCTCTCTCTGACATTTGACAGTTCTTCAAAACTTTTAGTTCAACAGTGACTAAAAAAGTAATCGTCTGTCTAGTACTCTTCTCAGTTCTCCCGCAGGTGTTTGAAGTTCTGTTCCTATTTTTATTCGGTAGGAAATTAATTATCTTATTGTTTCCACTCTCAAATAAGAATTAAAAACCAATTTCCACGTGATAAAACCCGAAATATTTTTTATCATATTTGTGCAGCAAGTGCTGGCAAAAAAAAAAACAGAGGTGGTATCATACATATTGTGTACATCCACCATGAGCGCTCGTGGGGAAAAAGTGGGACTCGCCTATGTTGTTTTAGTTCAGTCTAAGTTACCCTTAATGAGCTAAGAAGGATGCATTTAAACTTTGTCTTCAATGACGAATGTAACACATTTCTTTTAACTGTTGAAGGGAAACGTAATTATAAACCTTTACTTAAAATCACCAGCTTCCCAGCATGTGAAAAACCTAAAAAAGGTTCTTATAAACAACTTACTAATAAAAGTTCAGATAACTGCGATCTTGACTGGAACAAAACCCGCGAGTAGCACGAAACAGGCAAACCTAATCTGAAAGAATTTTTTTGTACCTCGGTTGATGCTGGTACTTTACGGTCTGGTTAATAAAAAGAACCTTTCTACGAATTACAAGAGTATACTTTTGTTGCAAGTATGGAAAATTTGTATGTTGTACTTGCCTCTGGAAAGGAGGGGTTATCTACATTGAAACATTGAAACCTTGTATTCATCACACTCTTCCACATACATTACAAATATATGGGTTTAAAAATGTTGGACATTTTCTGTAATGCAAACTATTTCATTATTTCGATTGACTATTAATTTGAAGGTGCAAATTATAGCTTTTAGTACAGTATACGTGCAGTGCATTGCTATCAGCTGACGAGGTGGCCGAGTGGTTAAGGCGATGGACTGCTAATCCATTGTGCTCTGCACGCGTGGGTTCGAATCCCATCCTCGTCGGATCATGTTTTACTTTTGTTGTACTTAAAAATATTTATAACAGCTTTCTAGCAAAAATCTTTATAAGAACGTTCTTTATGGAAGCGAAATTGGTTTGTACTGCCGTTGTTATTAGTGGAAAGGCTAATCGCAATCGCACGAATCGTCTTTTTACAGCATCTTGAGTGCTGTATTATACAGTAGCTCTGAAATGCGAACATAAATTCGGAAACAAATCAAGATATTCAAAAAGAAAATTATAAATTCGAAAACAGCACCGTCAGAAAACAGTTTGCTACAGCATAATTGCTTTACGGTCAAGGTAGCAAACAACAACACTGCCACCTTGCGGAGAATATATATATACGAATTCAAGGAAGAACCTTTTTTTCTTGAAAGCCGCGGTCCAGTGGTTTTTTTCGAAATTACCCATAACTCATCAAAAAGTTATTACATCTTTAAAGCATTTGGGTAACGTTTTAAATATGTAATTTACATATCATCTATCCATTAAGAGAAAGACAGTTATTCCTAGTAAGTGTTAGCCTATCCCAGAAGCAAACAGCAGTTTAGGGACTATATCTAAACAGCATGCCAGTCCATCTCTCTGTCACACACAGATCTCACACTTACAATTTAGACACACAAATTAACCTCGCTAGCATATCGTTAGAAAGTTGGAGGAGACTTATCACCTGTGAAAATCCACACAAACATGGAAGAACATGTAAACTCCACACAAAAATCTGTAATACATCCATATGCTAACCAGCTAGCTGCAGTATCCTACCATGTTTCTCAGCTGTCTGCTTGTAATTGAATGCTTTAAGAATCTCATCCAGTCTTTACTTGAAGATTCTATTGGAGGCACACAGGAGGTCTGTTGCAGACCTTTTCCTACTTTTCCCAGCTAGCAAGCTTGAACTAATGCATAACATCATTTGAACTTTTATTTAACTTATTTAAATACTACTTTTTGAATTTCATATCCAAGCATTTTGAAAGTCTTTTTTGCTTCCTTACACTACTTACTGCATGTGTTGAAAGTGATAAATTGACATACAGTAAATGCCTATTTTTTCTGATCCATTGGTTAATTGCAGTTCAGATTCAAACTGTGTATTTTGTGTGCTTGGGTGCAATATACAGTATACAGCACATTGTTCAGTTTGACAGATGTGTGCCCATATGAATAGTGTTTTAGTCCTCTACCATAGCTTGCTCTCCTGAAACAGTATTTGATGCTCTACATTATCATCCTATACAGTAGAATCTGCAGGTTTAATATTTACATGAATCTACAGGTCTAAATATTTAACACGAATGTCACAGATGTTGGTATAGCTGATAAACCTTTCAAAACCAACACCACAGTACATTGCTTGTTGTTTGTTAACGAGACATCTTGTCACACCACGTAACTCATTGCTAAAGGGGAAAAGTTCAGGAAAGAAAAAAATAAAGTGATGAAAGCAATATCTATGCAAACAGACAGGCAGACAGAGATATGTCTGCACTTGTTTTAGTGTATCACATTTTAAACAGGATAAAATATTATAGAATGAATGAGGTTTATTAACAACATTCTCTTCTCACTACAAAAATCTGCTGAGCAGTGACCATTGACCATTTACATAAATAGGTTGGCATGCTGGTTAGGACTGCTGCCTCGCAGTGCAGGTAGCCTAGATTTAGTTTTGGAACTGGAGTGCTATCTGTGTTGAGTTTGTGTTCAGGATGTATCCCTTGCCTTTTGTCTGTGGTTGTGACCCTGCATTGGATTAAGCAGTTAGAAAATGGGTGGATGTATTTACATAAATATGATATTGCAAAAAATAGCACAAGCAACATGGCAGGAATATGATAGTACTTCAATTATGGTTGAAATATTCCTAATATAGTGTTCAATAATTGTTCTAGAGAGATTTGTGCACAAAAATGAAAATGTATTGATGTGAGAGAAAAAAATTCTTGACGTCCTGTAGTAAAGTCATGTTATTGTGTTCCAAGAAACAAGAAAAAAAATTAATAAGCCCACATCATCACAGACAAGTTCAGTAAATAGCACCTTGGTATACAGGCTCTGTGAACTCTAAATTCAGCTAAACAACACATCATATAGCCATAGGGCCAGACAGTTCAGATTAAAATCAATGCTGACATACAGTAAAAAGCAACAAGCTATTCTTTACTTCTGTTTGGAACAGTCTAGCAGTAATACTTCTAAAACACATTTTAATTAAAATATTGTGCTGATGATTCACATTCAAATATAATTCTTAATGTTTTGCAGTCTAAAATATATCTACTGTATATTGAAATACCCAAAACTTTTTAATGTTTTTCATAATTGATTTTCAAGTGCTGCTGTATTTCAGAATTTCAAGCAATTGTAGTACTCAACAAAAATTTAATACAAAAGAACCAGATTATCTTTCATCTTCTGTGTAGCTGGCGTTGTGAGTCCCAGCTGTCCCATGGTGACTGTCTGGTACAGTGCTGCATGGAGATGATTGTAGAGCCATGCCTGTCATGTTTATAGCTCCATACTCTGTGTTTCGCAGGGAAAGATCTTGCTTATCTGTCATCTGCTTCATTGGGATTTCTTCAACATCTTTGTCTTCTGAATGCTGGGAATTTAATATGGTTCGACACCACACATTAGAGAACGTTTTCAAAAAATCAAAAGTAGGATTACTGAGGTACTACAGAGTATGCATATGTTAGAATTTAAAACTATAAAAAAGATTACAGGAAAACATTACTTTAGAAAATTATATTTTAAAATGACAGGAGGTCATTTGGTTCATCTAGCCTAGAGAACAGCAAATTGATCCGACTTTACTCACTGGGTTTTTAAAATCTACCTTTGCTTATTTTTTGCTTTGATACATGATGATTGAACAAGTAACAGTGACTGACAAATTCTTTACTTCACATTTATATTTTGTAAAATGTAATACTGATATGAAGTTTCTATTCTTTTATATCAGAGATATTGTACTGTACGCATTTCATGAATTTGTTTTATACAGTGACAAGTTCCAAATTTACAATGTTGCCGTACAATACCTCTATATGATGTCTAGAAGTCTTGTACATCTACATAATACATATAGATAAATGTACTATAACTTATCTACTAAACTGTTTTTTAGTATGCAACCATCATTTGTCTTTGAAAGGTTTAAATACAGTACAGTATATAGAAAAAATATGCAGCACATACAAAGTACTGGTTTTAAAACAATGGAAATTATGTATTAGAATGTGAATCTATCAGAGTTTTTGGCTGTATGAACAATATAGTGGGGTGAATATAAGTACATGTTTATGCATATGTATATTAATTACTTTTTCCCAGAAACTGAGATAAGCAAATGAATTCAATAACAATTTACAGCATGTGTAACACTTACAGTAGGTATACAGAAGAACACAAGCGCTGTCAACACTTATCTGCTGTACATAAATAATCAGATTACCTCAAATTGCATGATACAATTCTGTCACCAAAATTGAATTGTTTCAGTTCATTTGAAAAATAATGAAAAGGCATATGTATTGTGAAGCATCTCAACAAATGCAATGGCATTTATACAACAGGTACAGTATGATACTAGATCAGACTGAGCCATGAAATTCTTCTTAAAAACCTTTGGTGGCTTAAATATTGGTAGAGGGTTAGGAAATATAAACCATAACTATAAATTGTGACTGTAGCATTTTACTCCTCTATTTTGCCTCTTTTTTAAATTCTGTAATGTTGACACTTAGGTTTTAGAGAGCTTCCAAACCAATATTTTTCCAGTGTCTCTACAACCTACATTAGGTGGGTCCATATTACCATGATGTTAGGTTTCCAACCCCCAAATCTCCTACAGTTTAATCCTTTGCTCTTGAGACTTTTTTCTGATATGCACAATGGACCTGTGCTGTTGAAAAATTTCCTGGTGCTATTTGCATACTTTTCTGCACAACAGAGTGCTGTATGTCATACGACAGACACATGTACAACATAATGACTCATTTTGGAAGGTGCGTAAAATCCCAGAACTCCTTTTTTTCTTGAATACAAACCTCATTTTTTTTCCGGAGATACTCATCCACTGCGTACTGGTATTTTGCAGTATTAAGTCCCAACAGATTTGCCAGTTTCCCCCCAAGAAAATCACAGGCTGAATGGGGAAAAAAAAATGTTGAGACATCGCATGGTACAAGATTCCTATTTATCGAAATGCAACTAAATGATTTGCCTGTAATATTCACAGCAATTACATTGTAGTATTTATCACAAAAGCAGCACATACTCAAATATTTAATTGTAGAGTATGTTCCTACAGAGATTTTGATGTAATATTCTCAGCTCTAGGCAATACGGTGGTGCATTGGCTAGAATTGTTACCTCAGAGCACGGGGACTCTGGGTTCAGTCGCAGACTTGGAGTGCTGCAGCATCTGTGTGGAGTTTGTATGTTCTTCCTGTGTTCACCTGTTTTTCCTCCATGTGCTCTGGTTTCCTCCCACAGTCCAGAAACATACTGCTAGGTTAGGTAGTTTTTTTTAAAATTGTCCCTGGTGTGAGTGTGTGTCTGTCTCTGTGTGTGCCTTGTGATGGGCTGGCATCCCAGCTAGGGTGTAACCTGCCTTGCACCAGTTACTTGCCAGGACATCCTGAAGTGGAGGAAGCGATTAGAAAATGGCTGGATGGATACTTGATTCTTTGATGAGCTACAGCATGTTGCTTCTTTCAGTACTTACTAAACAAGGACTTCTTAACAACCTGCATCCACAGAAACCCAGCATATGCCTTCCATGACAGCAGGGCCTGAAAAGAAGCCATTATCAAGATAACTAACAGTTCTGAGGGATAACATAAAAAACGCAAACAGACTAAAATGATACTTAAAAGTTGTTCTACTGTTTCCCAAAGATGGAGAAATTTTACCATAAGCAACCAGTTTTATGAATCAGGTATTTCATTTACAAAATTGAGGATGATTTCAAAATTGCACATATAAATTTGGAAAATTGTGCAGCCTCAGCTTAATGGATTTAAAAGTATGGAAAGGTCTTATTGAGCAACTGCTTTAATATGTTGCAGAATTAAAAAAAGCAGGCAAGCTGCAGAGTCCGGTGAGAGGCTAGGCAAGCATTCACTCTGAGTCCGAGGAGAGTGTATTTTAATACCTTAGAACCATATACTGAAGCTCGTACTTACTGTGTCCACTGGGACCTTGAATAGCTTAACATGGGGCACACTCTGATCTTCATCATCACTGCTCTCCTCTTCCAAGGTTTCTCCACTAGCAAAATGGATAATCCTCTTTGGCTCCTGCTGCTTGGACACATTTGTTCCATCCAGATATGTCCGTTGGGTGACATCCTTAGACAGAAACTCTTATTAAAACAGTAAAGGGAAGAACTGCCAAAGGCTGAGAGGTGAAAGAGTGTGTTGGCTTGTGTTATGATACCAGTCTCCCCACGGTTGTGTGCGTTTTCCCTAGGTGCTTTGTTTTCCTCTCACAATCCAAAGACATGTCTTTGAGGAGGAAATGGAAACAACTGTTCAAAACCCACACAAACATGGCTGGAATGTGTGAACTCCACAGAAACGGTGCCCAGGTCTATAATTGACCCCTGGGCCCAAGAGCTGTAAGCCAGCAGGCCTAAATGGGATACCACCCCTCAATATAACCTCCTCATTTAAAAATATGCTTCGTATGACACAATCTGATGAATGTGCATTGAGAGAGAGTTAAAATGTAGATGACTTTTGGAACCAAATTTCTGTCACTCAGTATATGATACATGTACTTATGTATGAAATGCAATATATTTCATCATTATCATCACTTAACCTATTTAACCCTAAAACCCTACTCATTGAGAACACTATTCAACATGTCATTTTCAAAAACAGAATATTTGTCAAAAAATATAATAGAACCGTAGTTGATTCATTTTCTTTGGTTTGGCAAGATTGCTTAGACTTTTCAAACTAATACTTTGATGTCCTGAGTTATATGTTTCACTGAAATGAGTTGAAGGTTGCACTGTTTCTTTGAAGAAAATCTGAATCCTAACCCTAAACTACTCAAAACCTTAGCTAGGGTTAGGATTCCTAGAAAATGAAGATACATTTTGATGACATGCCTGTTTTTTAGGAAAGAAAATAAAATGTAGGAAAAGTGATATTTCAATGTTATCTTCACTTTTCTTTTCTTGCATATATGGCTCAATACACTGCATTGCCCTAAATCGGAATGTTGACTTAATTGCCCTAAAAGCAAACGTTTGGAAGAAAGTGGATATACTATTCAAACTCTTGCATATGGGATTGAATGCACTGGCATTTTAACAGATACAAGTACAATTTATTAGGTATTCCTGCCCCTTAGCCTGTTTAACCCTGAAACCATGCTCACTGAGAACACCATTCAACATGACATTTCCAAAAACATCAAAAAATAAAATTATCAAAAAATAAAATTGTACCATAGTTTATAAATTTTCTTTGCTTTGGCAAGGTTGCTTAGGCTTTTAAAACTAATACTTGGATGCCCTGAGTTATATGTTTCACTCAAATGAGTTGAAGGTTGCATTAATTCTTTGAAGAAAATCTGAACCCTAACCAACTTGCCCAAACCCTTAGCTAGGGTTAGGTTTAGGATTCCTAGAAAACATAGAGAATATCTGATATCATACCTGTGTTTTAGGACAGAAAGGAAATTTAGGAAAATTGATATTTCAATGTTATCTTCACTTTTCTTTTCTTGCATGTATGGCTCTATACACTACATTGCCCTAAATGGGAATGTTGTCTAATTTGCCCTAAAAGCAAAAGCTTGAAAGAAACTGGTTATACTTTTCTCATTCTTGCATTTGTGATTGAATTCACTGACATTTTAACAGATACAAGTAAAATCTATTAGGGATTTCTGCCTCTTAACCTGTTTAAAACCATGCACATTGAGAACACCATTCAACAAAATTTCCAATAACATAATACTTATCAAAAAATAAAATTGTACCATAGTTGATACATTTTCTTTGGTTTGGCAAGGTTGCTTAAGCTATTCAAACTAATACTTTGATGTCCTGAGTTAAACATTTCACTCAAATGAGTGGAAGGTTGCATTCATTCTTTGAAGAAAATCTGAACCCCTAACCTACCCAAACCTACCTAGGGTTTGGGTTTGGATTCCTAGAAAATGTTTGATGGCACAGCTTTCTTTTAGGACAGAAATTACATTTAGGAAAAGTGATATTTCAATTTTATCTCCACATTTTATTTGCATTTAGTATGTTACATTATGCAGTGAATAAACTGACTGTACAGCATAGTGAATGTACCTGAAACACTGGTGGAACTTGAAAAAAAATATAAGAGCAACTAAAAACACTGAATTTTACATTGTACTAAAAGCAGCTTCCATCAGATCCCATTCAAGTTTGCTTTTCATTTGTTTGCAGAAGGTGGGACCTCAGCTTTATTTACAGCCTCAGCTGTGCTCATGATACGGTGTTTGTGCAGTTGAACAGTTTTATTTGAAAGGTAACCACACTGCTGGTAATTCTATTGTAGAAAAAAATGTGTCTTCAAGTGTTTATTATATTTTTATTAAATTTATTAAAATTATTTAAAGGTGACACCCCTAAAGACATAAAACAATTTAAGACTAAATTGCAATGGTACAGTACCCAAAATCATTTTATTTTTCTATAGTCCTGAGAACTTCATCTTTTTAAAATTGCAGATAAGTCTATTTTATGGACAGGCAAAGCAGACATCTGAAGTGCCTTTATTAGAAAAGGAATTCAACAAGTATTTCTGGCAATGAAAGAATTGCAAACATCTTGCATTCACCATCAAAGGAGTTGTGGAAAATTAGATAAAAATGACAATTTGCAATATTATTTTTATCAATGTCTTGAAAGGAACAAACACTTCAGTATACTGCAGCATGGTTAGAAACTAGACACCATCCATGAGCTCTTTTGTACTGTAAATTAAAATTTGTATCGAGCTCCTCCTTTGCACTCCGTGTATATCTACAGGTTAAAGTATTCTTTGATAAAATGTAGAATACTTACATTTCTGAGCTCCTCATTCATTTTATTTCTCTGAAGACCCGTTTACTTTCCAGTCTGTAGCTTAAGCCTGCTCTGCTGCACCCAAATCCTGCATTGCCTCTAGTCACAGCAAAGAGAAAGAAAGTGGAAACTGAATGCCTGATAATCCAGACGACTGATATGCCGGAATGAGATATCCTGCTTCAGATCAAGTTACGTGATCCACGGGGCTGTTTACATTTCTATATGGTAGATTTTGCAGTTTTACTGTTTAAAGAGATTTGCTGCTTTTCATTGTGTTTGTTACTAAAGTTCCATTCTCAAGGCTTCAGCTTTTTTATCATTGTGTATAGTTTCTAGGCTGCAGACCTAAAAGTGTTTTAATAAGCTTTCTTCACAGCCTTTCGCTAGTCTACGTCTTTCTCTCCCAAGAGAACACAAACATTAAAACATAATTGCTTGTCATTTACTTGAACACATTTAAAAAGATTAAACTAAAGAATATTGAACCCCATTAAAATAAATCTGCAAACACTCTGTCAAACAAACTTATTTCATTTTTAAAGGACATTCATAGCATGTTTGCTGAAAATGGTCATCTTTTATTTTTTAACCTGTTTGCACTCTCCAACGCTAAGCAATAAACGTCAAATTGCCCTCTGGAATAACTGTATTATATCATATAGTTTAGCAATTTACCTAAGCACAATTAAGAATGAGATAAATGATGAATATCTCATAATATCTAACAAAACATGTGGAGTTGAACGGTTCTGAGCCATCAAAGCACAATATTAAACTTCACTAAAAAACTGACAAGCAGAAATTATGACAATTCCTTTCACTGATCACTTCATGATCACTCTTTCCAGGCTTTGAGAAAAAAGCAAATGGGCTCCATTTTGCAATGTAGGGCATACAATTCTATCCATCCATTTTCACTTTATCCAATGTAGCCAGACCCTGTCCCAGCAAGAAGCAGGCGCAAGGAAGGATACACGGGACATAGCGGCAATCCATCGCAGGGCACACACAGACACAAACATGCACAATCGCACCAGGGTCCATTTTCCCAGAAGCCAACTTGCCCATCACTATGTGTTTGGACTATGGGAAGAAACCGGATCACCCAGTGGAATTCCATGTAAACACAGACAGAACCTAAAACCTTAATAGTAGTCAACAAAAGAAGAGGGCAATTAGACAATAATGTACTGAATACATTCAAATTGATTTTTCCAGTGGTTTATAGTTTTGATTATGTCACCTTTTTGATAAGTTGAATTTTTTTGTATAGGTTTTGTCATAAAGTAGGCAAAAACAAAAATACCCATTTAGGTTTGTCATTTTATTTGAGTATTATGCTAATACAGTTTTGTGGTGTTTTTCTGACTAAGTCACAAAAAAGACTGGACTCTTTCAGGAAAAAAAAAACCCAAAATCAAAGTAGTAATGCGTAACTCTTACAAACAAAACATTGCGCAAGTAAGAAAAGGATATATTATACTTTAAATTCTATTTACATTGTCTAACGCTCTTTGGCAGAGTAGTTAAAAGTGTCAAAAGATAACAAAATGGAAGTATTTCACTACACCAGCTTGCACCTTATTTGTAACTTGTGGTTACAAAGTCCACAAGCAAAGGAGTATAGACTCGCATTATCACCTACATTTACGAGTGTACTTTAATAACAGCACATATTTTATTCAGAATTAGTTCACATGTTTATGCATTTTATGCTCTGCCACAACAGTTTTTGTTTTGGCTTTGAAATGTTGGTAAATTTTGACTACACTCATTCAGTCTGTGTTCCTTTTAAAAACATAGTAACATTCCCCTTTAATTTTAGTGAACAGCATCATTAAATTGATAAACAATAAAGTGTTTAACATAACAGAAGATATGATGCATCTCTGACAACAGTAAGCTTTCTTGTATTCTTACTAAATACCCTAACATATTCCTAACAAAATTTTCCTTTCTTTGTGTTCAACAAAACAAAATGTTCGGGAACTGGGTACTTTAGAATGGTGCTGTCAGCATAGAGTTACCCTTTAAGTTGTAGAACATGGCCATGACTACCTGCATATTGAGTTTCTGAGGACATTTGCTTCTCCCATGATTACAGCACAAAAGTAATTTAATTAATATTTAATATTAAAAGGAAAAAAACATTCAATTCTAATAAAGCACTAATTAGACTGTAGAATTCATCAGATTAATTACTCTTCATATACAAGGAAAAACAAGATCAGAGCAATCACACAATAATTCTTTTAAAATGTCAGATACAATGTCACTGGATGATACGGTACTGTAAAGAAATGAGAAGATTACTGAAGAATAAAAGCTGGTGAATCAAATGTTTAATATGATGAATGATAACATATTGGTCCATTACTTTTACTATGCAAAATTAAGTTGTATGGCTCACTTGCAAAACAAAATGAAGCTTTAAACTGAAGACAGGCCAAAACATTTCCAGTTTTCACCCCTATTTTTTAACACCAATAAATCAGGATTGGGGTGGATTTATTTCAGAGATCAGATTCGGGTGTGGAATCCTCACCTTAGGGCACCAACATGCAGCATGGACACAAACTCCAAACAACTGCTAAGACTACATATCAAACAGCCATAGGCTGAAGACAATGTTGAATGGTTTTAGTGTTTCTTAAACATCCCAGATAACTGAATAAATCTTTTTTTTTTTACCACCAAAAGTCTCTGAATTGGACTGTGCCAAGACAACAACAAATATAATATTTACAAGGATGTCAATATTTTTAATACTTCTCAAATAAATCATTTAAATGTTATGAAAACAATACAAGTGCATATAGACAGATTAAATAAGTTTTTGCATGAAGGCCATACTGTATATGCTAAAAGGCTATAATACATTAGTGAGAAAACAGCAGTAGTTATTTCAACAAATGTACAACTCCTAAAATTATTTTGTTATGAACAACAAAAAATGATTACATAAAGATTATGGTTTATTAAAATGTACTATGGAACATCAGCTGATTCCATTTTTTTCTGACTGCCCTTAAATTTCTCCAATTTAAATTCAATGTAATTTAGTTTTCATTTGATTATATGAGTATACAATGTACCACAGTGCACTGTTTCCTTTGCACTTAACCTGATGATTCACCTAATTAAGTCAACCTTCACAAACGGGTCTATTTGTAGTTTAAATTCAATAACCACTGTCGAAGGTTATTCTATGACAACAGATGATTATGTACATACACCTAGTAATGCAGAAATTGTGCTTCTTATAAGGAAACAGGTAAGAAAACCAACTTAAGTGTGAGCAAAAACCACAGAGTACCATTAAAAAAGGAAAATCTGAGAAAACATTTTCTATATTAACGCCACAGGATATATCCATGTGCTCCTCTCTTGCACTCTTTTATCATGATGATATGGCAGATCTTTTCTGCTCTTAGGAAATACTGCAGCCTGTGTCCTTTTGTGGCTTAAGATCTGGTTCTTTCATTGGCTTAACTTCTTCCTCCTGTTTAGGTTTTGCCTGCAAAAACAATTTTAAGAACACATGTACGGTCTTATTTTTTACAATTATCGTTATATATAGGTTGGCCTTATTTCTGCTTCATCAAAAGACCACTACTGCCCCATTTTTTAAGTATTTTATATACCACTGAAAATCATCTCATACTATTTTCTCTAATGTGCTATTCAGTAAAACATTTGGTTAAAAATGTTAAAATTCTATCTACCAGTTGACAGATTTTTATTAATTAAATCATTTATTTGGTTGGTATAAAATCCTGCTTCTAATATATTATGTACAAAGTTACCTAAGTACAGACTTTCAAAGCATTCCTTGGTAATATAACTACAAAGAATGATTTGCTTGCTGTATAAATGTCTGTAGAACTGGACAGATTTTAGCTGATTTTTTTCAGGAAAGCAGGACAGAAAAGGGAATTAATACCTTGTCATCTTTATGGTTTTTAGTGAGGTCAAATGTAGCGTAAACCTCAGGTGTACACTGAGGACTGACAGATGGAAATTCAAAGGCAATGGGCTCAACAAGTCCATAGCTGGCCTTCAGTTCCAAATCTGGAGGGTCCTGGGGTACTTTCTGGAAATATCTAGGATGCAAACATATTATAATAAGAAGACACACAACATCAAGGCTCATATTCAACACCAAGACCACAGGATGTTATCATTAAAATGCATGAAAAATATAACTGTGCTAAAATATACAGTTTTGAAAAAAGCCACAAAACAACTTTTACCACATAAACCAGATATTATGATTCGTTTCAATATACTACTGCATACACATGCACACGTAATACAATGTAACAACATAAAGGTTACAAACAAGAGGAGGCCATTAGGCTTATTTAGCCTTTTAAGTAGTTAAGTGAATCCAAGGACCACTTCAAGATGTTTCCTGAGAGAAACCAGGGTATCAGCTTCAAACACATGGCCGGGTAGCTTGTTCCATACTCCCACAACTCTCTGGGTAAAGAAGTGCTTTCTGTTCTCATTATTTAGTTTCTACTTGTGCTCTCCAGTTCACGTTTCACTGTCATATTATTTAACACATCAATAATTTTTAAAACAGTTTTGTTTTATACAGTCTATCAAACATCATGTCTGTTTTTGTTATCTATATTGAGACATCTAAAGTTACCCCTACAGCTCAAAAGGTGGTTTACATACTCACATGAAACCATTTTCTCTTTCACATTTTTCCAGCGTGTTTTTAATCAAACCACCTAGTTTCGTGAAGAACAGCTGTTCTGAAGGCTTAGCCGTGCTTCCTGGTCCCTTGGTTTGGCGGTATTCTTTACATAAAGACTCTGCTTTTGTATAATCTAAAAGGGAAATAGAAATATTAGACATGCAAAAAATAAATATCTTGATTTCCAAAAACTACAGTGCGAGAAAAAGTCCGTGAACCCCCATTACAGTTTCATTGTTTAATTGAAAACAGTCTTTTTGTTTTCAATAACTAAAAGGTTATTTATTTACCAGTTAGGTTAACAAACATAAATTTATATAATTAAATAAATTAAATGTAAATAGTTATACAGTATTTACCAGTTCAATGTTTCTGGAGATGGAATCGTGTATGAAGTAGAAAAAATAAAAAAATTAAGGAAGTACAATTATTTTTGAATGTGAAATAATAAGCGAATCTGTACTTAGCATAGTAATAGCAATGAGGTAGTTAAAATAGCTGGGTAACAACTTGAACTTTTTCGGCCACAATGAGAAAGATTTTCTGTGGCAAAAAACAAACACTGCCTCTGCACTGCCTGCCAACAGAAATAGCTCATTCTGACTGTCAAGCATGGTGGTGGGAGTATCATGGTTTGGGGCTGCTTTACTGCCTCGGGATCCAGACGGCTTGTCATCATTGACAACTCAGTGTTATATCAGCACATTTTGGAGGAGAAATGCAGGCTATTATTTTATCGTCTGAAACTGAGATGAAGTGGGTCACGCAGCAAGGCAACGATCTTAAACATACAAAGCGGACATACGACAGAATGACTGAAGAAGACATTTTGCATTTCAGACCTGAAGTAAGCTGATCAAGCAAATGTCACCACATTGAAGCAGTTCTGTAAAGATGAATGAGCTTAAATTCCTAAAAGCCAATGCAAGAGACTGATCAAACATGAAACTGTAACTGCAATTGAAGTCATGGCTGCTCAAGACGTGTCACCAGTTACTGAATTTAAAGGTTCACGCAAACTTATTAAACTTGTGTGACTTGTTTGCACAAAGATAATTACTGTTGGATCATTGTATTAAATAATCCAAATATATTTTGTGTATTTTGGTATTCATTTAATCAGGTTATCTTCCATCTTTTTTTAAGACTTACACAAACATGAGAATAATGACAAGAATATGGATAAATAATTTTTCCGGGCACTTTATATGTTGTTTTTCTATGTTGTTTTAGAAAAAGTAAAAGGAGATGCATCTAACTGAAGTGTGGAGATGATATCTAGCACTAAAGACTTGCCTTGGTGATTTCTCAGCAGACACTAATGAATCACCTGACTAACCGTTATTTCAATTTGCTACTTCAGACGTTCACAAAAGAAAAGCATATTAAAAAACATTGGACAGCATCTTTATGCTGAATAACAGGAAATGGTTCCAGGCAGGGAGCATGCAATGGTGAACCTAAAGTTAAAACGGTTTTAGGCTGGAAAAGCATGCTTACACTTTTCGGCTTCTCGAAGAGATCTGACTGCTTCTCCACACTTGTCACTTGCTAGAAGCATCTGCCCATTATAGCAGTAAGCCTGGGTAAAATATGTCATTACAGTTATTATGAATCCAAATCTTTAGTTACTGTTATAATACAAGGAAAAATGAAACGCGAGTGTCTCTTCAGAAGAAGCAGCACCAAAATCAGCCAAAATCAAACATCTGGGGGAAAAGGTTTGATTAGTTAAAATGTTTTTACTACAGCCATTTGATGAAGTTAGCACACAAGGTTTATTCAAAAATTTAGTTTTGTGCACCAACTCATTCTAATCCAATGATGAGAAAACAGCCCCTTTATGGATTTAGTTTAGCCTTAGATTAGAGAACTATTAAAGATATTAAAGATCTTACAGCAGGAAAACCGCGCTAGCGGGCTTCTTCAAGAATCTAGTCATTAGCGTGCATGGTACATAATGGCAGTTAAAGCTGTTGCAAAATGTGAGAACTGCAAAACAGTGGCTACAAAAAGGAAAGGCAGTCACAGAGGTACTGTATGTCCAGTCTGGTCAAGGCACACCAATATTTCAGTGTAGGATCACCTTCATCTTAAGTTGAAGAGTATGGGAAAAAAATAATAAAAGAACATGTAATTGATCTACCCCAGGAAAATAAAAGTGACAAGTCTAACACAGATTTTAACATATTATACAAATAAGTTGCAGCTGAGATAAGGTAAATAACACTCCACCAAATCTGAAGTTGGCTTACATAGGCCATGTAGAAGGCCTGCTTGAGCTGAAGGTACTTCCTCCATTTGTTGGTGTAGTCTGGCTCCAGCGAGTTCAGAGTGTGATCTGCAGTTACATGGAAATGACAACCATAATCAGAATGCTGTGACACTATAAACATAACTTGTACATGATGCTATAGAAGTAATTTAGGAGCATGCATCATGTACACTTTATTTATTAAATATGTTAGACGTCTTACTATATACAGTTTGAGTGTAATGTTCAGTTCTCAATGTTGCGCAAACTGTGTGTCAATAAAAATGGACCTTTGACTATGGGACAACAGGCCAGTGTACAGGCAAAATGAAAGAACCACAAAATTGTCTGAGTTACAGGAAAAAAAAACCTCACCAGCCTTCTTGTAGAAATTGGCAGTTTCAAATGCCAAGGCACCTATCAGACTGGCATTGTGTTTCAGTTCAATGGCCCTGGCAATGGTCACTTTTGGGGAAGGAAAGGGAAAATAAAAAAAGAAAAAAGAATGTTTACGGACACTGTTATGAATACCTCACCTTACGAAATAAAAGCAAACTAATTGGTATTTTTACAGTAACCATGATGATGTAGTATGCTTAGTTAAATTAAAATAACTTGTAGGTGATGAATTACAGAGAGAAAAGCTGTTGTTCCTCTTGCAATGACTTGGAATTGGTTTGGAAAGCAACACATTGTATCACGTAACACGTTTTAATTCTAAAGCATTACATTAATGTTCTCAAAGGAAATTCAGGAAGAGTAGGAAAAACTGCAGAAAACAACATCAAACCAATAGTAATACCCTTTTCTTCTAAAACAGAAAGAAGGCTTAATTTACCTTCTTGTGCTTCTGCCTGGCATTGGATAATGTAAGTATCAATAACTCGAAGTTCCAGATCTCGACCTTTTTCTGCTGGAGTAATAAGACGTGGAATGTGGGCATCCTATGAAATAAGGAAGCATATGTGTGAGGGAAAGGTGTTCCTTCTGAAATAACTCCACACCCTATAATGCTAATGAAACAATTATTTTCTATTGTGTGATTGTAAGAAAGGGTCATATAACTACATAGGCTTGAGTGCAATGCTGAGTCACTGCAATTAACACAATTATGTACATTCCAGCTGCAAGATATAATAATTCACATTATAAATCAATATTTGTGGGACAATTATTAATCTATTTTATTACTGCCCACTCTCTAATACTTTAGTCTCTGTAAAAATTTAGACCAATCGCAAAATAAATTGTATCTGAGTGTGTCAGCATCTTGTGTCTTTTAAAAAATATGTGGAAAACAAAAACAGTCAGACATTCTGTTTCTTAAACTGGTGCAGTAGAGGTAATGTGCCATTTTGATTTCATCATTTTAAAAGACCAAAACAACTCTGCACATTTTAGTTTGAATCAATTTCCAGGAATTACCAAATTATTTAAGTTGTACTGTATAAGAAAAAAACCATGACCTTAAAAATGTAGAAAAAAAGTTTATATCACCTTTAGATGTTTGAAAATTCCTGCCGCAATTCTTAGGCTTTTGTGAACCTCTTTTGCTTCAGTTTCTGTTATGCTGGAATAAAAAAAAAAGAAAAACTTTTGGAAAAAGGGCTGTACTCCCAATACTGCGTTAATTTCTTTTGCTAAATGAAATGACAAAAATGACCACAAAATCTGTATGATACAAGTTGCAGGCAAGTTCGACTTCCTGCTGCAAAAACAGATGTATGTAGGTAAACTACAGAAATACAAATTCCACAAAACATGAAGTCTAGTCACACACTCCTCTCCGCAATCTGCGTCTTAAAATTCTTAAACTGGTACAACACAAGTCATGTGTCAGCTGGAGAACAGAGAGCTCTCATTGACACACCACATGTTCCAAACACTGCTGTTGCTTCACAGAGTTCTTGCACTTGGGACTTCTAGTCGGTTATTGCCAGAGTGATAAAGGAGTTACTAATAATGCACATTTGGTAATAGAAGTGTAAACTTTCAAAGTTACAGAACTTCTGCTTCCATCATTTTGCTAGATATTAAGTGACCCTGGATAAGTGTGTAAAATTGTATAAAATGTACATTCTCATTAATCAATAAAATACTGAGTAGGCACTAAATCTTGACTTTCAAAAATGCATTAATCTGTCCTGGATTTTACTCCCTTAATCAACCTTCTCTTGAAAACTAGTTAACACATCTTAAAGAATCTTTAAGAAATAACATTTAGTGACAAGTGAGCCACATGGTGGTGCAGTGGTTAGCAATGCTGCCTCCCAGCACTGGGGCCCTGGGTTCAATTCCTGGGGTGCTATCTGCAGATTTTGAATATTCTCCCCATATTCATTTGGGTTTCCTCTGGGTACCACAGTCCAAAGACATACTGGCAGATTACTTGGGTTCTGCAAAAAAACTGGCCCTGGTGTGAGTGTTTGCATGTTTGTGACTGTGCGTGATGGGCTGGCGTCTGATCCAGGGTGTATCCTGCCTTGTTGTGCCCTTTGATTGCAGAGATAGGCTCTGGGCCCCCTGTGACCCTGTATTGAAAACAGCAGCCTGATAATGAATGGATGTTCCACGTTTTGTGAGTGCCAGATGCTTCTCATGTCAATGGAAAACCACCTTCAACTGCTGAGTTAGTAAAGTGCAGCTGGCAGGGAAAGTCAGTCCTGATATGACCGCACCTCTAGGACATTTCTGCAGTACTTACTTTTCTTTCCCAGCCAATCTAGAAGCAAATTTGGAGTACCAGAGTCCCACATTAAACGTCATTGAGACAAGTTCAAACACAGCATCTTGCTGGGCACTGAAAAGAAGAGATGTGGTACAACAACAGAATTTTATTTCTTTAGCCAAACCTATAAAATGATTGGCTTATTTCAGTAAAAGAGTTTCATGCATGCCACACAGTATATTGCATAATAAAACATTTTCATCTTAACTAAACAACTGCAGTTTTTCCATCTGCTTCAAAATTGCTGATAATTCATATTTCAAACATCCCTGAGAACTATGCATTTATTACCCTTCCATGTCTATACTTATTTTTTTCTTTTATGAATAAGGAAGAAAAAACATTAATTCAAGTGTTAAAGAATAGTAATGACAAACATTTTATTCAGAACTGAATATCAGAATTTCAGCCTACTAAATTCTAACATTGTTGGTTCATAAACAGTATTTCCATTTATTATATAAGTTAATTTTGAAAATGGACAATACAAAACAGAAACTTTTGAAACAAAATACTTATTCTGATCAATCCTGGCAATTGCTTTAGTGCATAACCCTGATTTTGCCTCGACAAATTGAAAGTTGGGGCATATATATCTTTAAATTTTAAACTAGTACCTTGGAGTGTTTCCTTGCAAAGTGTCAGTCCACTTGAAGTTCTGAATAAATCGCATTTTGTTTTCTTGTGTAGTACCATCTAAAGACACTATGAAACCTGCAGAACATCAAACAAGACAGTATAATAACAAAATGAATATTATACATTCTGTAACCTGTAAATTGTAAATCATAGGTTACAATCCAATAATAAATTATACCTTTAATGTACTATTTAATGCTTTTATAGTCCATATTCACATTCACTTCACTTTGCTCAGTCTACATTTCATCTGTAGTCTCTATAATATTAATTTAGTAAATTATTACTGTACATACACCTTTGACATAGAATAAATTGAAGGGGGATAATATTTTGTAAATCTATGATTACTAATATACTCAAAAAAACACCTTTTTAATTTTAAAAAAATGGGAAAAGGGAGGAGAAGGCTATACTGTAGCTCTTTGTATGATACAAAATTAACAACAGAGAATTTGTTGCATTACTGGAATCTGTTTTTCATTTTTGGCTGCACATGGGTGAATATTGTTAGTAGAACATGGTTGTTTATTTCTTTTTCTAAGCCAAACAAAGTGAAAAGTTTTGCACTAAGACAGTACTAACCTTGCAGAAGGGAGAAGTAAGAATCAGTAGCGTTTTTCATTATTTCGGGATTGCATGTGGGATCTGTAAACATTTCGAGAAGTCGAGCCCTTGCTGCCTTCAAGTCACTGATGAAAGGTAAAAACAAAATAACCCATTTTTGTTGCAGTACATGTAAATTTTAGAGCAGCACGAAAATTAGCATAGATAACATCACTTTCAATGCAGCCTCATGTACAGTGTGGTGAAAAAGTTAAGTATATCCCCTTAAGATCTTATGTTTTACGTACTGTATTTAGACATATTTGACCCTCACCTCACCTTAGTTCTCTCACAGCAGATAAAACTAACTTCATTTGACAAATAACACACAAAATGTATACGTTGTCATTATTAAAAAAAAGGTCAGCCAGCATCCAATGTCTTTGTGTGATTAGTAAGTGCACCCCTTATTTAAATAACTTGTGGCACTCTACTTTAGCAGCAAAAGCTTGAATTAAATATTTCCGGTAAAAGTTGATCAGTCTCTTACACCGCCCTGATGGGAAGTCTCCTCTTCCTTACAGAACTGTTTAACCTTTGCCCTTTAGGTCCTGCAAAGCATCTCTGTGGGGTACAGATCTGGACTTTGACTGGGTTAGTCCAAAATCCTGAATTTCTTCATTTTGAGCCATTATGTCATAGATGTGCTTATGTGTTTTGGATCATTGTCCTGTTGCATGATCCACTTTCAGTTCAGCTTTATCTGTCATACAGATGGTCTCATTTTCCTCTAGAATACCGCAGTACAGCATGGAATTCATGGTATATTCAATGACAGCAGGGAGTCCAGGTCCTGTGACAGTAAACCAGATCCAAACCATGCAAAGCCGACCACCCCACCCCACCAACACCGACCGCCATGCTAGATGGTTGGTATGGGGTTTTTCTGGACAAAGGCTGTGCTGTTTTTGCCAAACTACGCTTTGCATTATGACCACACAACTCTTGACTCATTGGTCTGGAGCACATATTCCAGAAATCTTGTTTATCATTCAAGTTTTGCAAACTTAAACCGTGCAGCAATGTTCTTCTTGGAGAGACATGGTTTCCTCCTGCCTATCCTTTCAAGGAAGCCATTCTTATTCAATCTTTTCCTGATGATGGACTCATGGAACTTTGAGACTTCTAGAAATATTATAAGGTCAGATCTTGGAGAGGATTTGATAGGATGGCCACTCCTGGGTAAACTGGGTCTGGAATTTTCTCTTTCTTTGCATGGAATGAAGGACTTCATTGTGTTTGGAAATGGCTTTGCAACCCTTCTCAGATTTATAAGCAGCCACAATCCCTTCCCTAAGACTGTCACAGATGTCTTTTGATCTGGACATGTCGTGTTACCACAAACCTGAGTGCTGAAGACCAAATTGACAAAGTTTCTGATTTTACAGACGGGTGGAACTACTTCCTGATAATCACCTTTGATAATACATACCAACTTAATTGAGATGGTAGAACTTACTTGCTTTTTCACATAAAGATATTGAATGTTTGCAGATTAAAAAAAAACATTGACAAAGTAAAGGTTTGTGAGTTCAGTTTTATCTACTATTAGAAATGGGTGAGGACTAGGTGAAGGTCAAATATGTCTATATTACAAATATGTTAAACTATAAAATCTTAGGGAGTGCACGTACTTTTTCACCACACTGTAGAGTACATTGATCAGTACATTGTACAAGGTCCGAATGTTGTTTTGCTATTTCCAGAGAGAATGCGAACACAAAATAAAATAAAATTTGAAAATAGAGCTGTTACAGTCAACACAAGGGGCATAATCTATGTGAACCGAACCTGGTATCCAGAAGAATGGAAATGAGGAGAAATGTTGGCCATCAAGAAAGAGGTGCTTACTTGCATATTTTATTTGCTGCAGGACTGGCAGCCACACCATAGAAGCTAAAAGAGACAGGAGCTGTGGCCTTCAAAGGATTTCTGTGAAACCAGTGGGTCATGTTGGAGAACCTTTACAATCCTCAAGGATAACAATCTCAACCTGAATAGAAAAAAACAAACCAAATTGAATAATGTGAGTAACGTCTCTCTGGAGAGAAGCATATGAATCCTGTAACTTACTTTTTTTACTTTTTAGCACTTCTAAAGTTCCTTATCTTTTTTTTCCAGTGAGCATTAAGATTCACAGTCATTATATGTGAATTACAAATTAAATGTATTATTGTTTTTGTTACAGTCACTATTATGTAATTGTGTATAAAGTCTTAATCAATATGGCCAGAGAAAATGTAAATACACTAAATAAAACCTAAAGAAAAATACAATACTAGATTTTCAATAAAATATTTTTTGATGTCACCTTTCAGAAACGTGTTGCATATTTTTAGAGTACAATGTCAAAAAGATCATTAACTTGTTAAATTGTATCTAGAGGTTAACTTTTTGTTTTATGTTCTTAGTGTTACGCAATCTGATGTGGAATTTATTTCAAGAGTGGGACGACTATCAATCCTCCGGAGTGCATTTCTCCTGTACTAGTACTACTAGTAGTAGTCTGCATCGAGAAACTGCACATGAAGCTACAATTCACGTTTTTGACTTTTTGACACTTAAGAAAAAAAATGTATAGGCGAATTAGCTATACCTCAGACATGCTGAAGATCTTCTTGGCAAAATTAACAAAAAATACATTAGAAAATAACAGCGCGGTAGAATATAAGTAATCTGACTTCGTCTTCCATTTAAATGTTTAAAACTAGGCTCGTGGACGAACGCTGCCAGTAAACAGAGGCCTACCGTTCGGTTATGTATACAACAGCAAAACGAATACTAACCTTTTCATATTCGACTCGTGTCTTATTTGAGAATATTTATGAAACTTACAATTTACTATTATTATTTATGACTATTTCTGTTAACAAAATAATAACGCAACAAAATTACAAGTGACCCATTAGAATAAATACGAAACACGACACAATTTGTTCCTATCATATTCTGTTTCTAAATTACTTTTGAAGTGATTTAACCTAAATCATACTAGAGAGCATTCCATTATACCGTTCTGTCACACATAAATAAAGTAAATGAACTGTCAAACCTTCGCCTTCTCTTCCAACAATTCAATCCAGGAAATAAAAACAATAAAAATGACCTCTTCCTGTATTTGCTTTGACGGATGACATCACAGTAGGCCGTTTAACTCAGTCTCTTTTTTCATTGGTTAATTGAGAGTGATGTCACTTTCTCACCTCCTCATTGGAGATGATCCGAGTCCTGTGTTCCACGCCCACGCGCGTGCCATGGCAGAGTCTCTGTTTACTGTAACGTCGCGCTTTGGGCAATGGGCGTGTCGCAGAGCCTCAGACTAGCCTGCTGCCTGAAGAGGGGGGCGGCAGTGCCGAGCAATGATTGAAGTCATCATCAACCAAAAAATAGCAGTGAAGTTCAGGCTTCTCTACACTCATAAATACTACTTTACACTGACCGTGGACTCAAATCAGACCCATTTGTCCATAGTTTGCTATGTAGTAACAATATCTTCACAGTTTAAAAACATGACTAGTAAACTGCATTAGAAGAATGGAGAATTTCTAAATCATATATTTTGAGATGGTTTTACTTTCCTTAAGTAAAAGTGCCTACTTCTTCTGCCTTTCGGGGAGTCAGACAAGGGAAACCGTGTTTAATTAAAACGGCTCCGAAGCGTCATCTGGATAAGAATAAGTAAGCAAAGTCTAATTTTGTCTCGAGTTTATTATTTTAAAATCAATCATCAAGTAGTTAACTATACAAGCCGTCTTATGTATTTGGTTGGACCTGGGTCAAGACCCATGTCAGAGCCTTAACTTGGTCCTCTCAAGTACTGACACGTTCTCTGATCCAGAAGTAGGGTTTCTCATAGGGATGTTTTAAGAAGGTGGTTTAAAACTGGCAGACAAGTTAAAATCCCTCACCAGTAAATTAATTCAACTGACTTAAGTGAAGGGATGTTTGTTTTTCTTCAGCCACTGTTAATCAAGTTGCAAATGTGCTTATTGGTAGTTTCAGAGAAGTATCTGGATCCATTGCGCTCATTTCCTGCACTTTCGACTAATTATATGAAGAAATAAAAACGCAACAGTGTCTGCAATGCAAAACTGCAGAAGTGCTATTTCTTCACCACTGTTGCTTTAAACACGGAGCTTCGCTGGATACATTTTTGGAGGCGGAACTTCCTTTTCCATGCTGACGGTTTGGTTGAGAGGCAGAAGGGCTTGGTCAGTGTGGGGTGTTGGTAGCACCGGTTAGCCTGAATGCCTATACCTGGCACACGATAATGCAGAGAGGAAGCTCGAACCCATCTACAATGCTAACTTGAAACGTATTTTGCGACACCAACTTGTCAAAATGTCAGATGTGAATAAGACTATCCAGAAATGGCACGCGAGTTTTAAAAAAGGCACGGACTTTGATTCGTGGGGACAGTTAGTGGAAGCAATTGATGAATACCAAATGTAAGTTGAAAACATTTTAATGTGACGAATAACAGGAGGTGTGTGGGGGGTTGCATAATGAAATGAATATAGACGAACAAAACCAGTATGTTTTACTTCGTGAAGCATCTGCAGTAAGCAGGATTTGAGGCAGTTGGTGTCAATCCCGCGGTTATTCTTAGTTTTTTTCTCTCATTATTTTACTTCAGATACAGGCACCTTTGCTGGTCACGATCGTCCTGTAACCAAGCTAGCATCTGAGAGTCATAAAAGTAACTGTTCAATTTAGCTTTGCTTCATTAAGCACTTGCAAGAGGGGTAGGTGAAACAAAATGATTTTTAACACCATTGCAGAATAATGGATTAATTGAAAAACTTTCAACAATATATCGGTTTTGCTAGAGATATGTAATTAATGTTTATTATTCTGCAAGATACAGTGAGATTTGGACGGGACACAGGATTTAGTAATTCCGTTCAAACAGATCAACAGTATTTTCAACCACACCCTCTCGTTGTTTTGGGTGGAGCTTCGATGGATATGTCATTATTTTTACCCTGCCTTCTGTGGCTGGACTGTACTATCAATGTAGCGCTGTGCCGTATGATGGTAAAACACATTATTTAAAATCTCAGATTCCTCATTCCTGGATGGATTTTTTTTTAGATAAGGTGAGCCTTTAAAGCTCTTTTTCTGTCAGGAAGAGGTACTGGAACGATAGTTTCAGAACTGAAATATGAGGCTAACTCTGAACTCATGCTTTTTTAATTTATTACAAGTGGATTGCCGGTTTGTCGTGACCTTTAGAATCCCTGCAGTGTTGGCAGGAGTAAGATTAATAGCTACTCAGTTTGTAAACTGTGTTTGGTCTTGGAATCTACGTATTTTTGGGAAATAAAATGTCACTTTAATACCGCATTCCTGTTGTGCAGTTATAAATGTGGGTGTACGCCACTTCAAAACTACACGTTGGAGCAAACCCAGCTCTTAGTTTAAAATTATTTATTCTTAGCCCACGAGGGGGCGTGGGATCAATAAATAGCAAACTAATCTGTGAGGAACTCAAACAGATGGGTTTGTTTTTAAATTAAGGTAGGAGGTTTGTCAGAAAAAAAAATTCTATACATACACATTTGAAACGTATATATTTCAGTGTATTTTTTATCCCTTATAACCTTGTTTGTGCTAGCTGGGATAAAATGGATATAAATAAACCCCCCAAAAAACATCTGTTTTCAGGAACTGCTTAGTCCAAAATAGGGTCACAGTGAACAGGGCATAAGACAGGATACAATCTGGATGGAATGCCAGTTTGTCACAGGACTCACACACAGGTGCCAAGTCCAGAGAGGCCAGTTAACCAGCGTGACTTTGGACTGTGGAAACAAACCAGAGCACTTGGACATGAGTTTAAAAAATCTCATCTTTTAAATTGTTATGTTTAATCAGTCTTGCCAGGCAGCTTCAGAAAGAAGTTCAGTCCCCCTCCAATTCATCGGACTTCACAGAAGATCAGAAGGTATGATGGTAAAGTCTTATTGCACCGGCCAGTTGAATCGCCTGGCAATATCCCTCTGAGGTTCAGCTCCTAACCTATAATGACTGAACAGCACTGTTCACAAATGACTTGAAACATCCAGAAAGGATCATCAGAGCAGCCACCACTTTCATTTTCCTCTAATCTACTGTACTTCTTTCATGTAGAAAATCCTTTGGTAGGTGTATGTGAAAGCAGACACTAAGCTGACTGAGTTGGAAGGGTGCTAACCCTTCCCAGAACATAATGGGAATTCTCTCTAACAGTGACAGGGAACTGGGGGGAGCTAGTACAGTATGACTATCGCTTCAGAGATGGGTTTGATGACTCTTGTTGGCTGTAAATGAACATGTTTTTATATAAGACGTTTGAGAAGGGAGCTGCGTCAGCATGCGTAGGCTGCAAAGGAACAGGTAAAGGTTTGTCTAGGCTGAAAGGAAAAGAAACACAGGGTTTTAGATGTGGAGTCTTCTTCAGATATGTTTCCACAGCTGAAATCTTGTGTTTCTTTTCTTTCCCTTGCAGCCTGGAATAATCCTTTACATGTTTGTATGTAGTACAGGGGGAATGAGAAGAAGTGCAGGAAAGCCAAAAAACCAAAAAGGTCTCAGGCTGAAATTAGAAAATGTGATTCAGTTGTTTATTATCTTCCATTTTTTTAGCATTGAATGCAGCAGTGAATTAGACATACTGTACTGTACAAGTAGCATTCTAACACATCTAATGTCCCATTCTGCCCAGATCAGTGCTGGACAGAGAATTTTACAAAGGCTTGATTATTTAATATTAATGCAGCCTTAGCCATCAAAGAAAGATTTTTGGGTTTGACCGTATCTTGCTGGTAATTTAAGATCTTAAAATGAGTTTAAGTTACTAATGGGGATTTCAGCCTTTGAACATGTGGTGAAAAACTAATAAATATTTACTGTAAATGGAATGTTTCTATTCAAGAATCATGTTTGCTTGTACGGATGACTCAAACGGAGTATTGTCACTATTGCATGAAGGGTTTTTTGAAAATAAATATTTATTTAATGCACCTCTTAATTCCTCTTTCTTGTTGTTTGCATCAACATAGGATAAACATTAAGATTTTCAAACTTAAATTCCAAAGCACCCTTTTATTTTTTCCAAAAAATCCATCAAGTCCATTAATTTATGTGTACAGATTATTGCTCTTTTTGTTTATGTGTATTTTTGTGATTAGCAGTTTATTTAAGTAAAAAAAAGGAGGAGGAAAACATAAAAACAGCAGAGATACTAGGAACTACAATATATATTTAAGGAGCTCATACTCAAAGTCTATTAATGAAGTAGAACTAAAATATTCTCTCATTTAGAAGAAAACATGTTCTTTTGTTTCAGGATGATTACAGTTTTGGTCTGTTTTGTCTTTTTTTAGAAAACATTAGGAAAGCTTGCAACATGCCTTGAAATGCGAAGTGCAGCCTTGCAGGTAATTACTCTTTTTCTGCAATTGTCAATTGTCTTGGCTCAGAGGATAAGCATATTTTTAAGAGGTGCATCCTGGAACACCATTCCAGGAAGATATGTTTCAAGCATTGATTGAATTTAGAGGCTAGGCAATCTTCGTGTGTGCAATCTTTGATGGAGCTTATAACACTACCAATGCATGGGATGTCTTGGGTATATGTCAAAATGTGTTCTTCTGTTGTTCCTACTGTTAAAAATTGGTGCTGTGTTGAATTACTATAGGAAATGCAGCACATTAGTGCTGTTCTCTCAGGGAAGGCACAGTAGAATACACAACACTTTCACACCATGTGCACAGTACAAAACAGTAAATAATGGCAAATAATGATAGATCAATAAAGCACAATACCATACAATGGATAGCACAGAACATTAAATGCACATGACAATAAATACAAGTAAAAAGTGCAGAGTGCAGAGGTGCATTGAATCCTCAGGCATTACGCAGTTGAATGTTAATGATGCACACTGCTATAGGTAGAAGCTATTCATAAGCCCAATGGTCCGTGCTATAATGGCACTGAACTGCTTGCCAGAGCTAAGAGGGTAGCACAATCTGTGGCCAGGATGGTTGGGACCCAGAATAATGGCATGGGCTTTACTGCAACAGCAGATGGTGTGGATCTTATCATCTGATGGTAAGTCAGGTCAGGTGCCATTGCCACCACCTTTGTAGAGCTACCACACTGACCTGTGATGGGGTTGGATCCCGTCCAGGGTAAGTCTTGTATTTTAGTTTAATACATTAAACTAAATAAACATGTAGAAAATAATAAACATTTATAAGACGTCCTTTGTCCCTTGTGCAGTAAAACTGCTCAAGAATGTATATAGAGTAAATATAGTTCCCTCACTACCTATTTATCCATTTATGTATTTAATATTGTTGTTGTGTTCATGTACTTTGTGTGATTTTATGTGACTTTAATGTTTCGCTTGTGTGTTTTCTACTTTTATGGGAGAAGCCAAAGATAAATTTACATCAATTTCCCTACGGGATCAATAAAGTCTTATCTGTCTATCTAGTGGACAATAACATATCTACTCTGTGAACATTTGAATTGCATGAATTAAAAAAAAAACATTAAGCACATTCCTGTTTTGCTTTTTCTTTATCAAAGTAAGCATTTCAATTAATTGTTGAGCTCTGTAAAACAGTGTTGCCGCTACAGTACTTTCATCTGCATTATGCTTTATCGATGTGAGGTTATGACAGATTACACTTGACATCATGTTTGTCTTTTTTGTATTCATCAGTGTACCCAGTCCGAAGAGGAGTTCAAGCTGGAAGATCTAAAGAAACTGGAACCCAGTATGTATATCTTAATGTCCAACCTAGGATCCGGAGATCAAGAAATGTTTATGTAGGCTGATTAAAGGGTGTGAATGAATACCACATTTGTGTGTGCATTTTTTGGCTTTAGCAGCTAGATGCAGCCGCAAATACAAAATCTGACCCATGCATTGGGAATATTTTCA